>NW_026729025.1:80000-102500 GCF_030272615.1 Cryptomeria japonica | reverse complement strand
ACCTTGGCTGGGTTGCGCGCCCTGGTGGGCACCATGGTGCGCACCAAGGAGCGCTCCGAAGTGTGCTCCAAGGTGCGGCCTGCACGAAGTCGGAGCCCGGTTTGCCCCGGGTGTGCACCTCGGGTGGGCACCTTGGTGCGCATGCCTTGCCTGGGCTGCGCACCAGGGCGGGCTCAAGATGGCACCCGCGTTCCTTTTTTTTCACTATCTTTCAAAACGGAAATTTTAAAATCTCATTTTTTTTTGCCTTTTTCTGGAAATTAGTGAAGGCAGCGCATCAAAGGTGCGCACCTCGCTGCCCACCACGGTGCGCAACGCCGGTGGGCACCCGGGAGTGCTTCGAAGTGTGCTCCAAGGTGCTGCGTGCACGTTGTCGGAGCCCGGTTTGCCCCGGGTGCGCACCTCGCGTGCACCTTCGTCGGGGTGGGCACCTTGGCTGGGTTTGCCCCGGCTGCGCTCCGAAGCGGGGTTATTGGAGCGCCGCCTCTTTTTTTGTCGGAGCGTTTGGTGGGGTTTCTCGCATTGGCTCTTCCGAGGCCCGGTTGCCACCCTGGCGCGCACGAAGTCGGAAGTAGGGTTAATTGCCCGGGTGCGCACCTTTGCCAGGGTGGGCACCTTACCTGGGCTGCGCACCAGGGCGGGCTCAAGATGGCACGCGCGTTCCGTTTTTTTCACTATCTTTCAAAACGGAAATTTTAAAATCTCCTTTTTTTTTTGCCTTTTCTGGAAATTAGTGAAGGCAGCGCATCAAAGGTGCGCACCTCGCTGCCCACCTTGGTGTGCTCTGAGGTGCGCACCCGGGAGCGCTACGAAGTGTGCTCCAAGGTGCGGCGTGCACGTTGTCGGAGCCCGGTTTGCCCCGGGTGCGCACCTCGCCTGCACCTTGGCCGGGGTGGGCACCTTGGCTGGGTTTGCCCAGGGTGCGCTCCGAAGCGGGGTTACTGGAGCGCCCCCTCTTTTTTTGTCAGAGCGTTTGGTGGGGTTTCTCGCATTGGCTCTTCCCAGGCCCGGTTGTTGGGTGCGCTCCCACCCTGGCGCGCGCGAAGTTGGAAGTTGGGTTAATTGCCCGGGCGCGCACCTTCGCCAGGGTGGGCACCTTGGTGCGCACACCTTGGCTGGGCTGCGCACCAGGGCGGGCTCAAGATGGCACCAGCATTCCCTTTTTCTCACTATCTTTCAAAACGGAAATTTTAAAATCTCGTTTTTTTTTTGCCTTTTATGGAAATTAGTGAAGGCATCGCATCAAAGGTGCGCACCTCGCTGCCCACCTTGGTGTGCTCCGAGGTGCCCACCACGGTGCGCAACGCCGGTGCGAACCCGGGAGCGCCCCGATGTGTGCTCCAAGGTGCGGCGTGCACGAAGTCGGACCCCGGTTTGCCCCGGGTGCGCACCTCGCGTGCACCTTGGTGCGCACACCTTGGCTGGGTTGCGCGGCCTGGTGGGCACCATGGTGCGCACCAAGGAGCGCTCCAAAGTGTGCTCCAAGGTGCGGCGTGCACGAAGTCGGAGCCCGGTTTGCCCCGGGTACGCACCTCGCGTGCACCTTCGCCGGGGTGGGCACCTCGGCTGGGTTGCGCGCCCTGGTGCGCACCAAGGAGCGCTCCGAAGTGTGCTCCAAGGTGCGGCGTGCACGAAGTCGGAGCCCGGTTTGCCCCGGGTGCGCACCTCGCGTGCACCTTCGGCGGGGTTGCGCGCCCTGGTGGGCACCATGGTGCGCACCAAGGAGCGCTCCGAAGTGTGCTCCAAGGTGCGGCGTGCACGAAGTCGGAGCCCGGTTTGCCCCGGGTGCGCACCTCGCGTGCACCTTCGGCGGGGTTGCGCGCCCTGGTGGGCACCATGGTGCGCACCAAGGAGCGCTCCGAAGTGTGCTCCAAGGTGCGGCGTGCACGAAGTCGGAGCCCGGTTTGCCCCGGGTGCGCACCTCGCGTGCACCTTCGCCGCGGTGGGCACCATGGCGTGCACGAAGTCGGAGCCCGGTTTGCCCCGGGTGCGCACCTCGCGTGCACCTTCGCCGGGGTGGGCACCTCGGCTGGGTTGCGCGCCCTGGTGCGCACCAAGGAGCGCTCCGAAGTGTGCTCCAAGGTGCGGCGTGCACGAAGTCGGAGCCCGGTTTGCCCCGGGTGCGCACCTCGCGTGCACCTTCGCCAGGGTGGGCACCTCGGTGCGCACACCTTCTCAATGTTTTCTTGCCTTTTCTGGAAATTGGTGAAGGCAGCGCATCAAAGGTGCGCACCTCGGTGTGCTCCGAGGTGCGAACCCGAGAGCGCTCCGAGGTGCCCACGAAGTCGAAAGTCGGGTTAATTGCATTGTTTTCCCCGGGTGCGCTCCGAGGTGCGCAACATCGGCGCGCACCAAGGAGGGCTCCGAAGTGTGCTCCAAGGTGCGCACGATGGCGTGCACCTCTGGTGCGCACGATTCGGAGCTCGGTTTGACCGGGGTGCGCACACCTTGGCTGGGTTGCGCACCTTTTGTGCGCTCCAAGGTGCGCACGAAGTCGGAGCTCGGTTTGCCCCGGGTGCGCACCTTCGCCAGGGTGCGCACCTTGATGCGCACGCCTTGGCTGGGCTGCGCACCTTGGTGGGCGCCATGGTGCGCACCTTTCGTGCGCTCCAAGGTGCGCACGAAGTCGGAGCTCGGTTTGCCCCGGGTGCGCACCTTGGTGGGCGCCATGGTGCACTCCGAGGTGCCCAAGATTGGTGCGCACCAAGGAGCGCTCCGAAGTGCGCTCCAAGGTGCGCGCGAAGTCGAAAGTTGGGTTAATTGTCCGGTTTGCCTCGGGTGCGCACCTTGCGTGCACCTTCGCCAGGGTGGGCGCCTTGGTGCGCACACCTTGGCTGGGCTGCGCACACCTTGGCACCCGCGTTTCCTTCATTTTAAATTTTTTTTTTTTACAATCTCTCAAGTGGGAAATTCTATAATCTCAACTTTTTTTGCCTTTTCAGGAAACTTTTGAATGGAGCGCATCATTGGTGCGCTCCGAAGTGTGCTCCAAAGCTCTCTCCAGCTGCGTGCACCTGCCCCGGCCGCGCACCCGGCCCCGCCCAGCTTCGCTCACCTGTCCCGGGCGTCTGGTGCGGAACCTTAGAGTAAGAAACATCACCGTGCACCTTGGCCAACGTGCGCGACTCGACCGAGCGCGCACTGGCCGAGGTGCACACCGATTTCACCTGGGTGCGCGCGCAGCACCTCGGGCGCACCGGGGTGCGCGCACAACGCCCGGGTTGCACCGTGGCCTGTGTGCTCGGGGCGCCTCGGGTGCGCGCTCGGTGTCGCCCCCGCGCGCGCGGTAGTGCGGGCAGCGCACCCCGGCCCGGCCCGGCCCCGACGAGAACGCAAACGGGCAAAAGGTTTATTCAAATAGCATTGCGATGCCCGGCGAAAAACTAAAAAAGGGTGCAACACCGGGACTTCCCGGGAGGTCACCCATCCCAGTACTACTCCGGCCCAAGCGCGCTTAACTGCGGAGTTCTGATGGGATCCGGTGCACTAACGCTGGTATGATCGCACCCGTTATGAGCTTGTCGCAGTGTGTACTTAGCAAACCGCGACCCACGTGCGAATCCACCCCGGCCACCCACCCCCGTCGAGGTGCACACCCTCCCTCGCGAAGTGCGCCCCGTTCGCCAAGTGTGAGCCCTGCCCGGGTGCGCGCACCTTGCTAGGGCGTCGGGTGTGCACCCGGCCCGGCCTACGTGCGTGCACCTGTAGGGGGCGTCGTGTGCGTGCAGTGTCCCGTCTGCAACGCGGTGCCCACACACCACCTCGGGCGCAACGACCTGCGCTCACATGTGGGCCGAGTGCACCTTGGTGCATGTTCGGGGCGCCTCGGGTGCACGCTCGATCTTGCCCCGGTGCACCAAGGCGCTCGGTTTGCCCCGGGTGCGCACTTGGTGCAAGGTGGGCACCCAAAATAGGGATCAAGCACCAAAACACAAGTTTCGGGATGCAAAATGGGACCCAAGGACCACAAATGCGTTCCAAGACCCATGATGGGTCCACGAGAACAAAAATGTGTTCCGAGACTTAATAAACAAATATTGGGTTTTAGGAGAAGAAACATGCTCTGATGCCCAAAACGAGAATCGACCCCGAAAAGGCCACAGGCCAAAAGTGGGATGCGAGACAAAAAAAAATGGGACCCGAGGACCAAAATTGGGTTCCCAGGTCGAAGACAGGGCAACCGGACAAGAAACGACCTCTAAGGCTCGAAATGAGTCCCGACGACTAAAACTTGACAAGAAGCACCCATCAGGCACCCAACTCGACACCCATGGGATGCCGACCCACCCGGGCTTCCACCTAGCACACCTTGGCACCCACCCACCCTCGCACCCAACCTCGCACCCAACTTAGCACCTTTGAACCCACATTGGCACTCACCCTGACCCTGGCACCTTGGAACCCACATTGGCACTCACCTTGACCCTGGCACCCACCTTTGCACTCACCTTGGGACCCACCCTGGCTCCCACCTCGGCACCCACCCAGACACCCACCTTGGTTCCTTGGCACCCACCTTGGATCCTTGGCACCCACCCCGACACCCACCTTGGCACGCAACTTGGCTACTTGCCACCCACCTTGGCTCCTTGACGCCCACCCCGACAACCACCCCGTGACCTACCCTGGCTAGGGTTGGTGCACACCCACCCTGGTGCCCACCTTGGCACCCACCCTATGACCCACCTTGGCACGCACCTTAGTACCCACCCCGTTACCCACCCTAGGACCCACCCCGTGACCCACCTTGGCCAGGGTGGGTGCCTTGGTGCGCACAACTTGCCTGGGCTGCACACCAGGGCGGGCTCAAGATGGCACCCGCGTTCCGTTTTTTTCACTATCTTTCAAAACGGAAATTTTAAAATCTCATTTTTTTCTTTTTTTTGCCTTTTCTGGAAATTAGTGAAGGCAGCGCATCAAAGGTGCGCAATGCTGGTGCGAACCCGGGAGCGCTCCGATGTGTGCTCCAAGGTGCGGCGTGCACGAAGTCCGAGCCCGGTTTGCCCCGGGTGCGCACCTCGCGTGCACCTTCGCCGGGGTGAGCACCTTGGCTGGGTTGCGCGCCCTGGTGCGTACCAAGGAGCGCTCTGAAGTGTGCTCCAAGGTGCGGCGTGCACGAAGTCGGAGCCCGGTTTGCCCCGGGTGTGCACCTCGGGTGCGCACCTCGCGTGCACCTTCGCTGCGGTGGGCACCTTGGCTGGGTTGCGCGCCTTGGTGGGCACCATGCAGTGCACGAAGTCGGAGCCCGGTTTGCCCCGGGCGCGCACCTCCGCCAGGGTGGGCACCTTGGTGCGCACAACTTGCCTGGGCTGCGCATCAGGAAGGGCTCAAGATGGCACCCGCGTTCCGTTTTTTTCACTATCTTTCAGAACGGAAATTTTAAAATATCGTTTTTTTTTGCCTTTTCTGGAAATTAGTGAAGGCAGCGCATCAAAGGTGCGCAACGCTGGTGCGAACCTGGGAGCGCTCCGATGTGTGCTCCAAGGTGCGGCGTGCACGAAGTCGGAGCCCGGTTTGCCTCGGGTGCGCCCTGGTGGGCACCATGGTGCGCACCAAGGAGCGCTCCGAAGTGTGCTCCAAGGTGCGGCCTGCACGAAGTCGGAGCCCGGTTTGCCCCGGGTGTGCACCTCGGGTGGGCACCTTGGTGCGCATGCCTTGCCTGGGCTGCGCACCAGGGCGGGCTCAAGATGGCACCCGCGTTCCTTTTTTTTCACTATCTTTCAAAACGGAAATTTTAAAATCTCATTTTTTTTTGCCTTTTTCTGGAAATTAGTGAAGGCAGCGCATCAAAGGTGCGCACCTCGCTGCCCACCACGGTGCGCAACGCCGGTGGGCACCCGGGAGTGCTTCGAAGTGTGCTCCAAGGTGCTGCGTGCACGTTGTCGGAGCCCGGTTTGCCCCGGGTGCGCACCTCGCGTGCACCTTCGTCGGGGTGGGCACCTTGGCTTGGTTTGCCCCGGCTGCGCTCCGAAGCGGGGTTATTGGAGCGCCGCCTCTTTTTTTGTCGGAGCGTTTGGTGGGGTTTCTCGCATTGGCTCTTCCGAGGCCCGGTTGCCACCCTGGCGCGCACGAAGTCGGAAGTAGGGTTAATTGCCCGGGTGCGCACCTTTGCCAGGGTGGCACCTTACCTGGGCTGCGCACCAGGGCGGGCTCAAGATGGCACGCGCGTTCCGTTTTTTTCACTATCTTTCAAAACGGAAATTTTAAAATCTCCTTTTTTTTTTGCCTTTTCTGGAAATTAGTGAAGGCAGCGCATCAAAGGTGCGCACCTCGCTGCCCACCTTGGTGTGCTCTGAGGTGCGCACCCGGGAGCGCTACGAAGTGTGCTCCAAGGTGCGGCGTGCACGTTGTCGGAGCCCGATTTGCCCCGGGTGCGCACCTCGCCTGCACCTTGGCCGGGGTGGGCACCTTGGCTGGGTTTGCCCAGGGTGCGCTCCGAAGCGGGGTTACTGGAGCGCCCCCTCTTTTTTTGTCAGAGAGTTTGGTGGGGTTTCTCGCATTGGCTCTTCCCAGGCCCGGTTGTTGGGTGCGCTCCCACCCTGGCGCGCGCGAAGTTGGAAGTTGGGTTAATTGCCCGGGCGCGCACCTTCGCCAGGGTGGGCACCTTGGTGCGCAAACCTTGGCTGGGCTGCGCACCAGGGCGGGCTCAAGATGGCACCAGCATTCCCTTTTTCTCACTATCTTTCAAAACGGAAATTTTAAAATCTCGTTTTTTTTTTGCCTTTTATGGAAATTAGTGAAGGCATCGCATCAAAGGTGCGCACCTCGCTGCCCACCTTGGTGTGCTCCGAGGTGCCCACCACGGTGCGCAACGCCGGTGCGAACCCGGGAGCGCCCCGATGTGTGCTCCAAGGTGCGGCGTGCACGAAGTCGGACCCCGGTTTGCCCCGGGTGCGCACCTCGCGTGCACCTTGGTGCGCACACCTTGGCTGGGTTGCGCGGCCTGGTGGGCACCATGGTGCGCACCAAGGAGCGCTCCGAAGTGTGCTCCAAGGTGCGGCGTGCACGAAGTCGGAGCCCGGTTTGCCCCGGGTGCGCACCTTCGCCGCGGTGGGCACCATGGCGTGCACGAAGTCGGAGCCCGGTTTGCCCCGGGTGCGCACCTCGCGTGCACCTTCGCCGGGGTGGGCACCTCGGCTGGGTTGCGCGCCCTGGTGCGCACCAAGGAGCGCTCTGAAGTGTGCTCCAAGGTGCGGCGTGCACGAAGTCGGAGCCCGGTTTGCCCCGGGTGTGCACCTCGGGTGCGCACCTCGCGTGCACCTTCGCTGCGGTGGGCACCTTGGCTGGGTTGCGCGCCTTGGTGGGCACCATGCAGTGCACGAAGTCGGAGCCCGGATTGCCCCGGGCGCGCACCTCCGCCAGGGTGGGCACCTTGGTGCGCACAACTTGCCTGGGCTGCGCACCAGGAAGGGCTCAAGATGGCACCCGCGTTCCGTTTTTTTCACTATCTTTCAGAACGGAAATTTTAAAATCTCGTTTTTTTTTGCCTTTTCTGGAAATTAGTGAAGGCAGCGCATCAAAGGTGCGCAACGCTGGTGCGAACCTGGGAGCGCTCCGATGTGTGCTCCAAGGTGCGGCGTGCACGAAGTCGGACCCCGGTTTGCCCCGGGTGCGCACCTCGCGTGCACCTTGGTGCGCACACCTTGGCTGGGTTGCGCGCCCTGGTGGGCACCATGGTGCGCACCAAGGAGCGCTCCGAAGTGTGCTCCAAGGTGCGGCGTGCACGAAGTCGGAGCCCGGTTTGCCCCGGGTGCGCACCTCGCGTGCACCTTCGCCGCGGTGGGCACCATGGCGTGCACGAAGTCGGAGCCCGGTTTGCCCCGGGTGCGCACCTCGCGTGCACCTTCGCCGGGGTGGGCACCTTGGTGTGCAGACCTTGGCTGGGTTGCGCGCCCTGGTGGGCACCATGGTGCGCACCAAGGAGCGCTCCGAAGTGTGCTCCAAGGTGCGGCCTGCACGAAGTCGGAGCCCGGTTTGCCCCGGGTGTGCACCTCGGGTGGGCACCTTGGTGCGCATGCCTTGCCTGGGCTGCGCACCAGGGCGGGCTCAAGATGGCACCCGCGTTCCTTTTTTTTCACTATCTTTCAAAACGGAAATTTTAAAATCTCATTTTTTTTTGCCTTTTTCTGGAAATTAGTGAAGGCAGCGCATCAAAGGTGCGCACCTCGCTGCCCACCACGGTGCGCAACGCCGGTGGGCACCCGGGAGTGCTTCGAAGTGTGCTCCAAGGTGCTGCGTGCACGTTGTCGGAGCCCGGTTTGCCCCGGGTGCGCACCTCGCGTGCACCTTCGTCGGGGTGGGCACCTTGGCTGGGTTTGCCCCGGCTGCGCTCCGAAGCGGGGTTATTGGAGCGCCGCCTCTTTTTTTGTCGGAGCGTTTGGTGGGGTTTCTCGCATTGGCTCTTCCGAGGCCCGGTTGCCACCCTGGCGCGCACGAAGTCGGAAGTAGGGTTAATTGCCCGGGTGCGCACCTTTGCCAGGGTGGGCACCTTACCTGGGCTGCGCACCAGGGCGGGCTCAAGATGGCACGCGCGTTCCGTTTTTTTCACTATCTTTCAAAACGGAAATTTTAAAATCTCCTTTTTTTTTTGCCTTTTCTGGAAATTAGTGAAGGCAGCGCATCAAAGGTGCGCACCTCGCTGCCCACCTTGGTGTGCTCTGAGGTGCGCACCCGGGAGCGCTACGAAGTGTGCTCCAAGGTGCGGCGTGCACGTTGTCGGAGCCCGGTTTGCCCCGGGTGCGCACCTCGCCTGCACCTTGGCCGGGGTGGGCACCTTGGCTGGGTTTGCCCAGGGTGCGCTCCGAAGCGGGGTTACTGGAGCGCCCCCTCTTTTTTTGTCAGAGCGTTTGGTGGGGTTTCTCGCATTGGCTCTTCCCAGGCCCGGTTGTTGGGTGCGCTCCCACCCTGGCGCGCGCGAAGTTGGAAGTTGGATTAATTGCCCGGGCGCGCACCTTCGCCAGGGTGGGCACCTTGGTGCGCACACCTTGGCTGGGCTGCGCACCAGGGTGGGCTCAAGATGGCACCAGCATTCCCTTTTTCTCACTATCTTTCAAAACGGAAATTTTAAAATCTCATTTTTTTTTTGCCTTTTATGGAAATTAGTGAAGGCATCGCATCAAAGGTGCGCACCTCGCTGCCCACCTTGGTGTGCTCCGAGGTGCCCACCACGGTGCGCAACGCCGGTGCGAACCCGGGAGCGCCCCGATGTGTGCTCCAAGGTGCGGCGTGCACGAAGTCGGACCCCGGTTTGCCCCGGGTGCGCACCTCGCGTGCACCTTGGTGCGCACACCTTGGCTGGGTTGCGCGGCCTGGTGGGCACCATGGTGCGCACCAAGGAGCGCTCCGAAGTGTGCTCCAAGGTGCGGCGTGCACGAAGTCGGAGCCCGGTTTGCCCCGGGTACGCACCTCGCGTGCACCTTCGCCGGGGTGGGCACCTCGGCTGGGTTGCGCGCCCTGGTGCGCACCAAGGAGCGCTCCGAAGTGTGCTCCAAGGTGCGGCGTGCACGAAGTCGGAGCCCGGTTTGCCCCGGGTGCGCACCTTCGCCGCGGTGCGCACCATGGCGTGCACGAAGTCGGAGCCCGGTTTGCCCCGGGTGCGCACCTCGCGTGCACCTTCGGCGGGGTTGCGCGCCCTGGTGGGCACCATGGTGCGCACCAAGGAGCGCTCCGAAGTGTGCTCCAAGGTGCGGCGTGCACGAAGTCGGAGCCCGGTTTGCCCCGGGTGCGCACCTCGCGTGCACCTTCGGCGGGGTTGCGCGCCCTGGTGGGCACCATGGTGCGCACCAAGGAGCGCTCCGAAGTGTGCTCCAAGGTGCGGCGTGCACGAAGTCGGAGCCCGGTTTGCCCCGGGTGCGCACCTCGCGTGCACCTTCGCCGCGGTGGGCACCATGGCGTGCACGAAGTCGGAGCCCGGTTTGCCCCGGGTGCGCACCTCGCGTGCACCTTCGCCGGGGTGGGCACCTCGGCTGGGTTGCGCGCCCTGGTGCGCACCAAGGAGCGCTCCGAAGTGTGCTCCAAGGTGCGGCGTGCACGAAGTCGGAGCCCGGTTTGCCCCGGGTGCGCACCTCGCGTGCACCTTCGCCAGGGTGGGCACCTCGGTGCGCACACCTTCTCAATGTTTTCTTGCCTTTTCTGGAAATTGGTGAAGGCAGCGCATCAAAGGTGCGCACCTCGGTGTGCTCCGAGGTGCGAACCCGAGAGCGCTCCGAGGTGCCCACGAAGTCGAAAGTCGGGTTAATTGCATTGTTTTCCCCGGGTGCGCTCCGAGGTGCGCAACATCGGCGCGCACCAAGGAGGGCTCCGAAGTGTGCTCCAAGGTGCGCACGATGGCGTGCACCTCTGGTGCGCACGATTCGGAGCTCGGTTTGACCGGGGTGCGCACACCTTGGCTGGGTTGCGCACCTTTTGTGCGCTCCAAGGTGCGCACGAAGTCGGAGCTCGGTTTGCCCCGGGTGCGCACCTTCGCCAGGGTGCGCACCTTGATGCGCACGCCTTGGCTGGGCTGCGCACCTTGGTGGGCGCCATGGTGCGCACCTTTCGTGCGCTCCAAGGTGCGCACGAAGTCGGAGCTCGGTTTGCCCCGGGTGCGCACCTTGGTGGGCGCCATGGTGCACTCCGAGGTGCCCAAGATTGGTGCGCACCAAGGAGCGCTCCGAAGTGCGCTCCAAGGTGCGCGCGAAGTCGAAAGTTGGGTTAATTGTCCGGTTTGCCTCGGGTGCGCACCTTGCGTGCACCTTCGCCAGGGTGGGCGCCTTGGTGCGCACACCTTGGCTGGGCTGCGCACACCTTGGCACCCGCGTTTCCTTCATTTTAAATTTTTTTTTTTACAATCTCTCAAGTGGGAAATTCTATAATCTCAACTTTTTTTGCCTTTTCAGGAAACTTTTGAATGGAGCGCATCATTGGTGCGCTCCGAAGTGTGCTCCAAAGCTCTCTCCAGCTGCGTGCACCTGCCCCGGCCGCGCACCCGGCCCCGCCCAGCTTCGCTCACCTGTCCCGGGCGTCTGGTGCGGAACCTTAGAGTAAGAAACATCACCGTGCACCTTGGCCAACGTGCGCGACTCGACCGAGCGCGCACTGGCCGAGGTGCACACCGATTTCACCTGGGTGCGCGCGCAGCACCTCGGGCGCACCGGGGTGCGCGCACAACGCCCGGGTTGCACCGTGGCCTGTGTGCTCGGGGTGCCTCGGGTGCGCGCTCGGTGTCGCCCCCGCGCGCGCGGTAGTGCGGGCAGCGCACCCCGGCCCGGCCCGGCCCCGACGAGAACGCAAACGGGCAAAAGGTTTATTCAAATAGCATTGCGACGCCCGGCGAAAAACTAAAAAAGGGTGCAACACCGGGACTTCCCGGGAGGTCACCCATCCCAGTACTACTCCGGCCCAAGCGCGCTTAACTGCGGAGTTCTGATGGGATCCGGTGCACTAATGCTGGTATGATCGCACCCGTTATGAGCTTGTCGCAGTGTGTACTTAGCAAACCGCGACCCACGTGCGAATCCACCCCGGCCACCCACCCCCGTCGAGGTGCACACCCTCCCTCGCGAAGTGCGCCCCGTTCGCCAAGTGTGAGCCCTGCCCGGGTGCGCGCACCTTGCTAGGGCGTCGGGTGTGCACCCGGCCCGGCCTACGTGCGTGCACCTGGAGGGGGCGTCGTGTGCGTGCAGTGTCCCGTCTGCAACGCGGTGCCCACACACCACCTCGGGCGCAACGACCTGCGCTCACATGTGGGCCGAGTGCACCTTGGTGCATGTTCGGGGCGCCTCGGGTGCACGCTCGATCTTGCCCCGGTGCACCAAGGCGCTCGGTTTGCCCCGGGTGCGCACTTGGTGCAAGGTGGGCACCCAAAATAGGGATCAAGCACCAAAACACAAGTTTCGGGATGCAAAATGGGACCCAAGGACCACAAATGCGTTCCAAGACCCATGATGGGTCCACGAGAACAAAAATGTGTTCCGAGACTTAATAAACAAATATTGGGTTTTAGGAGAAGAAACATGCTCTGATGCCCAAAACGAGAATCGACCCCGAAAAGGCCACAGGCCAAAAGTGGGATGCGAGACAAAAAAAAATGGGACCCGAGGACCAAAATTGGGTTCCCAGGTCGAAGACAGGGCAACCGGACAAGAAACGACCTCTAAGGCTCGAAATGAGTCCCGACGACTAAAACTTGACAAGAAGCACCCATCAGGCACCCAACTCGACACCCATGGGATGCCGACCCACCCGGGCTTCCACCTAGCACACCTTGGCACCCACCCACCCTCGCACCCAACCTCGCACCCAACTTAGCACCTTTGAACCCACATTGGCACTCACCCTGACCCTGGCACCTTGGAACCCACATTGGCACTCACCTTGACCCTGGCACCCACCTTTGCACTCACCTTGGGACCCACCCTGGCTCCCACCTCGGCACCCACCCAGACACCCACCTTGGTTCCTTGGCACCCACCTTGGATCCTTGGCACCCACCCCGACACCCACCTTGGCACGCAACTTGGCTACTTGCCACCCACCTTGGCTCCTTGACGCCCACCCCGACAACCACCCCGTGACCTACCCTGGCTAGGGTTGGTGCACACCCACCCTGGTGCCCACCTTGGCACCCACCCTATGACCCACCTTGGCACGCACCTTAGTACCCACCCCGTTACCCACCCTAGGACCCACCCCGTGACCCACCTTGGCCAGGGTGGGTGCACCCACCCTGGTGCCCACCTTGGCACCCACCCATCCTAGCACCCAGCCTGTGACCGGGCTTGGAACCCAACCTTGCACCCGCACCCGTCTTGGCCAGTGTGGGTGCGCACCCATCCTGGCACCCACGTTGTGACACACCCTTTAACCCACGCACCCTAGCACCCACGTTGGCACCCACCTTGGAACCCAACCTAGCAACTTGGCACCCACCCCGTGACCCACCTTGGCATCCACCATAGCAGTCGCCGACTTGGCACCCACCTCGGCACCCACCTTGACACTTGTGGACCCACCTTGCCACTCACCCTAGCATCGACCCATCCTAGCACCCACCCTGGCACCTTTGCACCCTAGCACTCACCCATCCTAGCACCTAACCTGTGACCCACCTTGACACTCACCCTCGCACCCACCTTGGAACCCAACCTAGCACCCACCCACCCTGACACCAACCCTAGCACCTACCCACCCTTGCACCCACCCTGTGACCCATCTTGGCACCCACCCATCCTACCACTCAACCTATCACCCACCTTCTCACCCACCTTGGCATCCACCTTAGCACCCACCCACACTGGCACCTTGGCACCCACCTCGGGCAAGGTGGGTGCACACCCACCCTGGCACCCAATTTAGAACCCACCGAGCATGTTACCCACCTTGGCACCCACATTGCAGCCCACCCTAGTACCCACCCTATGACCCACATTGGCATCCACACCCTAGCACCCAGGCACCTCGACACCCGCCTTGACACCCACCCTAGCACTGAACCTGTGACCCACCTTGGAACTCACCCTAGAACCCACCCACCCTGTGAACCACCTTGGCATCCACCTTAGCACCCACCCACCTTGGCACCCACTCTAGCACTCACCCATCCTAACACCCAACTTGTTACCCACCTTGGCACCCGCCCTCGCGTCCACCTTGAAACCCACCCTAGCACCCACCCACGCAGGAGCCCACCTTGGCACCCAACCTAACACCCACGCATCCTGGCACCCAACTTGTGACCCACCTTGGAACCCACCCTAGTACCCACCTTTGAACCCACTATATCACCAACCCACCTTGGCACCCACCCTATGACCCTCTTTGGAATCCACCCTAGCACGCACCCACCCTGGCACCCACCATGGAGCGCACCCTAGCACCCACCCACCTCGGCACGCACCTCAACACCCACCTTGGTGTGCGCACTGCGCCAACCTCTCAAAGACCCTATGTGGTGCGCTCCAAAGTGTACACCTTTGGTGCGCTCCAAGGTGCGCACCTTTGGTGCACACCGAGGTGCACACCAAAGTGTGCACCGAGGTGAGCACCAAAGTGCACTCCAGGGTGCACACCAAGGCGTGCACCTTTGGTGCGGTCAATGCAAACGAATTCGGAAGTTGGGGTCGATGTCCTAATCGCTGCTGCAGACTACACGTATGAGAATCGGACAAATAGCTTTATATAGGGGAGGTGTTGCGTTTGATGGGTCGACTCCCCTGGTTGTGTGCACTGCACCAACTTCAAAGACCCTGTCTTGTTTAAGAAGTCAAAAGTTGGGGTGGATGTCCTAATCATTGCTGCAGTCTACGCATGTATGAGAATCAGACAAATAGCTTATATAGGGGAGGTGTTGCATTCGGTGGGTTGACTCCCCTGGTTGTGCGCACTGCGCCAACCTCAAAGACCCCGCATAGCAGAAGAAGTCGGAAGTCGGATTTTGGTGAGCACCAAGGCGTGCACCTTTGGTGCGGTCAACGCAGACGAATTCAGAAGTTGGGGTGGATGTCCTAATCGTTGTTGCAGGCTACACATGTATGAGAATCAGACAAATAGCTTATATAGGGGAGGTGTTGGGTTTGATGGGTCAACTCCCTTGGTTGTGCGCATTACGCCAACCTCAAAGACCTTGTTTTCGTTAAGAAGTCAAAAGTTGGGGTCAATGTCCTAATGGCTCCTGCAGGCTACACATGTATGAGAATCGGACAAATAGCTTATATAGGGGAGGTGTTGGGTTTGATGGGTCGACTCCCCTGGTTGTGCGCATTACGTCAACCTCAAAGACCTTGTTTTCGTTAAGAAGTCAAAAGTTGGGGTCGATGTCCTAATTGCTCCTGTAGACTACACATGTATGAGAATCAGACAAATAGCTTATATAGGGGAGGTGTTGGGTTTGATGGGTTGACTCCCCTAGTTGTTCGCATTACACCAACCTCAAAGACCTTGTTTTCGTTTAGAAGCCGAAAGTTGGGGTCGATGTCCTAATTGCTCCTGCAGGCTACGCATGTATGAGAATCAGACAAATAGCTTATATAGGGGAGGTGTTGGGTTTGATGGGTCGACTCCCCTGGTTGTGCGCATTGCGCCAACCTCAAAGACCCTGCATTGCGGATGAAGTCGAAAGTCAGAGTTTGGTGTGCTACAAGGTGTGGTCGAAGGTGCTCACCTAGGTGTGCACCTTTGGAGCACAGGAAAAGTGCCCTCCAAAAGTGCGCACCTTTGGAGTGCACAAAAGTGCCCTCCAAAAGTGCGCACCTTTGGAGCGCAGAAAAGTGCCCTCCAAAAAGTGCCCTCCAAAAGTGCGCACCTTTGGAGCGCAGAAAAGTGCCCTCCAAAAAGTGCCCTCCAAAAGTGCGCACCTTTGGAGCGCAGAAAAGTGCCCTCCAAAAAGTGCCCTCCAAAAGTGCGCACCTTTGGAGCGCAGAAAAGTGCCCTCCAAAAAGTGCCCTCCAAAAGTGCGCACCTTTGGAGCGCAGAAAAGTGCCCTCCAAAAAGTGCCCTCCAAAAGTGCGCACCTTTGGAGCGCAGAAAAGTGCCCTCCAAAAAGTGCCCTCCAAAAGTGCGCACCTTTGGAGCGCAGAAAAGTGCCCTCCAAAAAGTGCCCTCCAAAAGTGCGCACCTTTGGAGCGCAGAAAAGTGCCCTCCAAAAAGTGCCCTCCAAAAGTGCGCACCTTTGGAGCGCAGAAAAGTGCCCTCCAAAAAGTGCCCTCCAAAAGTGCGCACCTTTGGAGCGCAGAAAAGTGCCCTCCAAAAAGTGCCCTCCAAAAGTGCGCACCTTTGGAGCGCAGAAAAGTGCCCTCCAAAAGTGCGCACTTTTGGTGCGCACCAAGGCGCTGGTTCGGTCGTTGCAGGCGAGTTCGGAAGTTGGGGTCGATGTCCTGAGCGGAGGTGCAAACTACACAGGTGTCGGAATCGGACAAATAGCTTATATAGGGGAGGTGTATGCTTCGATGGGTCGACTCCCCAGGTTGAGCGCACCGCGCCAACCTCAAAGACCCTACGGTATGGATGAAGTCGGAAGTTGGGTCCGATGACCGATTCGATTAGTAGGTATGCTCATGAGGTCGGAATTTGGGTCCGATGACCTGCCATGTGCAGGAAGGCGAATGTTGACACTGTGCGTTGCAAGGTGCACACCAAGGCGCTGGTGCGGTCTTTTTAGTCGAGTTCGGAAGTTGGGGTCGATGTCCTGATCGGAGGTGCAAGCTACACAGGTGTGGGAATCGGACAAATAGCTTATATAGGGGAGGTGTATGCTTCGTTGGGTCGACTCCCCGGGTTGAGCGCACCGCGCCAACCTCAAAGACCCTACGGTATGGATGAAGTCGGAAGTTGGGTCCGATGACCGATTCGATATGTAGGCATACTCGCGAGGTCGGAATTTGGGTCCGATGACCTGCCACGTGCAGGAAGGCGAATGTTGGCACTGTGCGTTGCAAGGTGCGCACCAAGGCGCTGGTTCGGTCGTTGGAGGCGAGTTCGGAAGTTGGGGTCGATGTCTTGATCGGAGGTGCAAACTACACAGGTGTGGGAATCGGACAAATAGCTTATATAGGGGAGGTGTATGCTTCGTTGGGTCGACTCCCCGGGTTGAGCGCACCGCGCCAACCTCAAAGACCCTACGGTATGGATGAAGTCGGAAGTTGGGTCCGATGACCGATTCGATATGTAGGCATACTCGCGAGGTCGGAATTTGGGTCCGATGACCTGCCATGTGCAGGAAGGCGAATGTTGGGACTGTGCGTCGCAAGGTGCGCACCAAGGCGCTGGTGCCGTCGTTGCAGTCGAGTTCGGAAGTTGGGGTCGATGTCCTGGTCAGAGGTGCAAACTACACAGGTGTGGGAATCGGACAAATAGCTTATATAGGGGAGGTGTATGCTTCGATGGGTCGACTCCCTGGGTTGAGCGCACCGCGCCAACCTCAAAGACCCTACAGTATGGATGAAGTCGGAAGTTGGGTCCGATGACCGATTCGATACGTAGGCATATTGGCGAGGTCTGAATTTGTGTCCGATGACCTGCCATGCGCAGGAAGGCGGAATTTGGGTCCGATGACCGAGTTGATGGCGTGCCATGCGCAGAAAGGCGGAATTTGGGTCCGATGACCGAGTTGATGTTGATGGCCCGCCATGCACAGGAAGGCGGAATTTGGGTCCGATGACCGATTTGAAGGCGTGCCATACGCAAAAAGGCGGAGTTTGGGTCCGATGACCGAGTTGATATTGATGGCCCGCCATGCGCAGGAAGGCGGAATTTGGGTCCGATGACCTGACATACGCATGGAGTCCGACTCGGGGGCCGATGTTCGATTCGATGACTTGCATTGTGGGTAAAGTCGGAAGTTGTGGTCTTTGACCCGATTCGATGACCAGACTTCGGCTGCTTGAGAATCGGACAAATAACTTATATAGGGGAGGTAGTGTTCTCGAGCATCCTCCCCCCGTGCCCGTTTATGTCGATTGATGCTGGTGCTCGACTGGTTGGAGCGCTCGGATGCAAAAATCTTGCACCAGGATTTATCGATTGTGATGGACACGGCAAGTCTCCTGATTGCTATGCAGGAGCTCATCGTGAATCTCTATGCGGCCTTGGTATGGACTCGACCTGCGGAATGGTTCGGCAATGGTAGTCGCTCCAACACGTCCTTGCAATGGCCACAGAGGTGATTCGACTAGAGCTCCAGTCTAGCTTTTGGGTTGCTTGGCGGACTGGTATAGCCGCGATCGAGTTCCGGCCATGAACGTTTTAGATAGCTCTTGGGCTTTCTGGGACGGAAGTCGGAAGTTTGGGCTGTTGTCCGATTTGATGACCATTCTTCGGATGTGTGAGAATCGGACAAATAACTTATATAGGGGACTGTGTTGTCTCACGCAGCCCCCTCCGTGCCCCTCTATCTCGACCGATGTTGGTGCTTGAAAGGGTTGGGATCGCTCGGATTTATAAACGTGCACCACCATTTGTCGAGTGTGAGGGACGCGGCAGGTCTCCTAAATGCTATGCGGGCGCTCTCTGAGAATCTCTATCCGGCCTCGACACAGACTAGTCTTGCTGAATGGTTTGGCACTGGTAGTCGATCCAACACGTCGTTGTTGTGGCCGCCTAGGCGATTCGATTCGAGCCCCCGTCTAGCTTTTGGGTTGCTTGGCGGATTTTGCCCTATCCGCAAGTGAGCTCGGTCCCTAAACGTTCGAGAAACCCGATTGCTATGCGCCGACTCTCTTTCTTGCGAGCCTCCATCTAGCTTTTGGGTCTCTACGGAACGGAAGTCGGAATCTGGGACCGTTGTTTGATTCGACGAGGCAGACTACGGTTGTGCGAGAATCGGACAAATAACTTATATAGGGGAGGTGTTGACTGGAGCATTCTCCCCCGTGCCCCTCTAACTCGACCAATGCTGGCGCTCGAACGGTGGTAGCGCTCGGATTTTCATTGAGCGCCAGCATTGGTCGATTTAGAGGGGCATGCGAGATTCCCGAATGCTATGCGAGGGCTCTAACGGAAATGTCTATTGGTTTCGGTATGGATGCAATTGCGAGTGGTTCGGCAAAGGTAGTCGTTCCGATGCGTCCATGTCGTGGCCAAATCGATAATTCGATTTGAGCCCTCGTATAGCATTTGGGTCTCTCGATGTGATTCCGCATTCCAGTCCCTTTGGGCACTGCTTGAGCCGCATCCCAGGGGGTTCCCTTCCCAATAATCTGCCTCGCAACCCGATTGCTATGCGGTGAGGCTCCTCGGCCGCCTCGGAACTATCTGTGTATCAGACGCATCGCGGGATAAGGGGTTGGCAACGGTAGTCGCCCCAAGCGCGTCCGATGCTTGGACCATTCCGAGGCGGCCCTGAAGCCTCTTCCGTCTAGCCGTTGGGTCCTTCTCGCCGCATCCCTCGCCTCGCACCCCGATTGCTATGCGGTGAGGCTCCTCGGCCGCCTCGGAACTATCTGTGTATCGGACGCGTCGCGGGATAAGGGGTTGTCACTGGTAGTCGCCCCAAGCGCGTCCGATGCTTGGACCATTCCGAGGCGGCCCTGAAGCCTCTTCCGTCTAGCCGTTGGGTCCTTCTCGCCGCATCCCTCGCCTCGCACCCCGATTGCTATGCGGTGAGGCTCCTCGGCCGCCTCGGAACTATCTGTGTATCGGACGCGTCGCGGGATAAGGGGTTGTCATTGGTAGTCGCCCCAAGCGCGTCCGATGCTTGGACCATTCCGAGGCGGCCCTGAAGCCTCTTCCGTCTAGCCGTTGGGTCCTTCTCGCCGCATCCCTCGCCTCGCACCCCGATTGCTATGCGGTGAGGCTCCTCGGCCGCCTCGGAACTATCTGTGTATCGGACGCGTCGCGGGATAAGGGGTTGTCATTGGTAGTCGCCCCAAGCGCGTCCGATGCTTGGACCATTCCGAGGCGGCCCTGAAGCCTCTTCCGTCTAGCCGTTGGGTCCTTCTCGCCGCATCCCTCGCCTCGCACCCCGATTGCTATGCGGTGAGGCTCCTCGGCCGCCTCGGAACTATCTGTGTATCGGACGCGTCGCGGGATAAGGGGTTGTCACTGGTAGTCGCCCCAAGCGCGTCCGATGCTTGGACCATTCCGAGGCGGCCCTGAAGCCTCTTCCGTCTAGCCGTTGGGTCCTTCTCGCCGCATCCCTCGCCTCGCACCCCGATTGCTATGCGGTGAGGCTCCACGGCCGCCTCGGAACTATCTGTGTATCGGACGCGTCGCGGGATAAGGGGTTGTCACTGGTAGTCGCCCCAAGCGCGTTCGATGCTTGGACCATTCCGAGGCGGCCCTGAAGCCTCTTCCGTCTAGCCGTTGGGTCCTTCTCGCCGCATCCCTCGCCTCGCACCCCGATTGCTATGCGGTGAGGCTCCTCGGCCGCCTTGGAACTATCTGTGTATCGGACGCGTCGCGGGATAAGGGGTTGTCACTGGTAGTCGCCCCAAGCGCGTCCGATGCTTGGACCATTCCGAGGCGGACCCGAAGCCTCTTCCGTCTAGCCGTTGGGTCCTTCTCGCCGCATCCTTCGCCTCGCACCCCGATTGCTATGCGGTGAGGCTCCTCGGCCGCCTCGGAACTATCTGTGTATCGGACGCGTCGCGGGATAAGGGGTTGTCACTGGTAGTCGCCCCAAGCGCGTCCGATGCTTGGACCATTCCGAGGCGGACCCGAAGCCTCTTCCGTCTAGCCGTTGGGTCCTTCTCGCCGCATCCCTCGCCTCGCACCCCGATTGCTATGCGGTGAGGCTCCTCGGCCGCCTTGGAACTATCTGTGTATCGGACGCGTCGCGGGATAAGGGGTTGTCACTGGTAGTCGCCCCAAGCGCGTCCGATGCTTGGACCATTCCGAGGCGGACCCGAAGCCTCTTCCGTCTAGCCGTTGGGTCCTTCTCGCCGCATCCCTCGCCTCGCACCCCGATTGCTATGCGGTGAGGCTCCTCGGCCGCCTTGGAACTATCTGTGTATCGGACGCGTCGCGGGATAAGGGGTTGTCACTGGTAGTCGCCCCAAGCGCGTCCGATGCTTGGACCATTCCGAGGCGGACCCGAAGCCTCTTCCGTCTAGCCGTTGGGTCCTTCTCGCCGCATCCCTCACCTCGCACCCCGATTGCTATGCGGTGAGGCTCCTCGGCCGCCTTGGAACTATCTGTGTATCGGACGCGTCGCGGGATAAGGGGTTGTCACTGGTAGTCGCCCCAAGCGCGTCCGATGCTTGGACCATTCCGAGGCGGCCCCGAAGCCTCTTCCGTCTAGCCGTTGGGTCCTTCTCGCCGCATCCCTCGCCTCGCACCCCGATTGCTATGCGGTGAGGCTCCTCGGCCGCCTTGGAACTATCTGTGTATCGGACGCGTCGCGGGATAAGGGGTTGTCACTGGTAGTCGCCCCAAGCGCGTCCGATGCTTGGACCATTCCGAGGCGGCCCCGAAGCCTCTTCCGTGTAGCCGTTGGGTCCTTCTCGCCGCATCCCTCGCCTCGCACCCCGATTGCTATGCGGTGAGGCTCCTCGGCCGCCTTGGAACTATCTGTGTATCGGACGCGTCGCGGGATAAGGGGTTGTCACTGGTAGTCGCCCCAAGCGCGTCCGATGCTTGGACCATTCCGAGGCGGACCTGAAGCCTCTTCCCTCTAGCCGTTGGGGCTTTCTCGCCGCATCCCTCGCCTCGCACCCTGATTGCTATGCTGTGAGGCTCCTCGGCCGCCTTGGAACTATCTGTGTATCGGACGCATCGCGGGATAAGGGGTTGGCAGTGGTAGTCGCCCCAAGCGCATCCGATGCTTGGACCATTCCGAGGCGGCCCTGCAGCCTCTTCCGTCTAGCCGTTGGGGCCATCTCGCCGCATCCCCCACCTCGCACCACGATTGCTATGCGGTGAGGCTCCTTGGCCGCCTCGGAACTATCTGTGTATCGGACGCATCGCGGGATAAGGGGTTGTCACTGGTAGTCGCCCCAAGCGCGTCCGATGCTTGGACTATTCCGAGGCGGCCCTGCAGCCTCTTCCGTCTAGCCGTTGGGGCCATCTCGCTGCATCCCCCACCTCCTCGGCCGCCTCGGAACTATCTGTGTATCGGACGCATCGCGGGATAAGGGGTTGGCAGTGGTAGTCGCCCCAAGCGCGTCCGATGCTTGGACTATTCCGAGGCAGCCCTGCAGCCTCTTCCGTCTAGCCTTTGGGGCCATCTCGCCGCATCCCTCGCCTCGCACCCCGATTGCTATGCGGTGAGGCTCCTCGGCCGCCTGGGAACTATCTTCGTATCGGACGCATCGCGGGATAAGGGGTTGTCACTGGTAGTCGCCCCAAGCGCGTCCGATGCTTGGACTATTCCGAGGCGGCCCTGTGGCCTCTTCCGTCTAGCCGTTGGGGCCATCTCGCCGCATCCCCCACCTCGCACCCCGATTGCTATGCGGTGAGGCTCTTCGGCCGCCTTGGAACTATCTTCGTATCGGACGCATCGCGGGATAAGGGGTTGTCACTGGTAGTGGCCCCAAGCGCGTCCGATGCTTGGACTATTCCGAGGCGGCCCTGCAGCCTCTTCCGTCTAGCCGTTGGGGCCATCTCGCCGCATCCCCCACCTCGCACCCCGATTGCTATGCGGTGAGGCTCCTCGGCCGCCTTGGAACTATCTTCGTATCGGACGCATCGCGGGATAAGGGGTTGTCACTGGTAGTCGCCCCAAGCGCGTCCGATGCTTGGACTATTCCGACGCGGCCCTGTGGCCTCTTCCGTCTAGCCGTTGGGGCCATCTCGCCGCATCCCCCACCTCGCACCCCGATTGCTATGCGGTGAGGCTCCTCGGCCGCCTTGGAACCATCTTCGTATCGGACGCATCGCGGGATAGGGGGCTGTCACTGGTAGTCGCCCCAAGCGTGTCCGATGCTTGGACCATTCCTAGGCGGCCCTGAAGCCTCTTCCGTCTAGCCGTTGGGGCCTTCCCGCCCCATCCCTCGCCTCGCACCCCCGATTGCTATGCGGTGAGGCTCCTCGGCCGCCTTGGAACCATCTGTGTATCGGACGCATCGCGGGATAAGGGGTTGGCACTGG
>NW_026729025.1:45000-67500 GCF_030272615.1 Cryptomeria japonica | reverse complement strand
AGGCATCGCATCAAAGGTGCGCACCTCGCTGCCCACCTTGGTGTGCTCCGAGGTGCCCACCACGGTGCGCAACGCCGGTGCGAACCCGGGAGCGCCCCGATGTGTGCTCCAAGGTGCGGCGTGCACGAAGTCGGACCCCGGTTTGCCCCGGGTGCGCACCTCGCGTGCACCTTGGTGCGCACACCTTGGCTGGGTTGCGCGGCCTGGTGGGCACCATGGTGCGCACCAAGGAGCGCTCCGAAGTGTGCTCCAAGGTGCGGCGTGCACGAAGTCGGAGCCCGGTTTGCCCCGGGTACGCACCTCGCGTGCACCTTCGCCGGGGTGGGCACCTCGGCTGGGTTGCGCGCCCTGGTGCGCACCAAGGAGCGCTCCGAAGTGTGCTCCAAGGTGCGGCGTGCACGAAGTCGGAGCCCGGTTTGCCCCGGGTGCGCACCTTCGCCGCGGTGCGCACCATGGCGTGCACGAAGTCGGAGCCCGGTTTGCCCCGGGTGCGCACCTCGCGTGCACCTTCGGCGGGGTTGCGCGCCCTGGTGGGCACCATGGTGCGCACCAAGGAGCGCTCCGAAGTGTGCTCCAAGGTGCGGCGTGCACGAAGTCGGAGCCCGGTTTGCCCCGGGTGCGCACCTCGCGTGCACCTTCGGCGGGGTTGCGCGCCCTGGTGGGCACCATGGTGCGCACCAAGGAGCGCTCCGAAGTGTGCTCCAAGGTGCGGCGTGCACGAAGTCGGAGCCCGGTTTGCCCCGGGTGCGCACCTCGCGTGCACCTTCGCCGCGGTGGGCACCATGGCGTGCACGAAGTCGGAGCCCGGTTTGCCCCGGGTGCGCACCTCGCGTGCACCTTCGCCGGGGTGGGCACCTCGGCTGGGTTGCGCGCCCTGGTGCGCACCAAGGAGCGCTCCGAAGTGTGCTCCAAGGTGCGGCGTGCACGAAGTCGGAGCCCGGTTTGCCCCGGGTGCGCACCTCGCGTGCACCTTCGCCAGGGTGGGCACCTCGGTGCGCACACCTTCTCAATGTTTTCTTGCCTTTTCTGGAAATTGGTGAAGGCAGCGCATCAAAGGTGTGCACCTCGGTGTGCTCCGAGGTGCGAACCCGAGAGCGCTCCGAGGTGCCCACGAAGTCGAAAGTCGGGTTAATTGCATTGTTTTCCCCGGGTGCGCTCCGAGGTGCGCAACATCGGCGCGCACCAAGGAGGGCTCCGAAGTGTGCTCCAAGGTGCGCACGATGGCGTGCACCTCTGGTGCGCACGATTCGGAGCTCGGTTTGACCGGGGTGCGCACACCTTGGCTGGGTTGCGCACCTTTTGTGCGCTCCAAGGTGCGCACGAAGTCGGAGCTCGGTTTGCCCCGGGTGCGCACCTTCGCCAGGGTGCGCACCTTGATGCGCACGCCTTGGCTGGGCTGCGCACCTTGGTGGGCGCCATGGTGCGCACCTTTCGTGCGCTCCAAGGTGCGCACGAAGTCGGAGCTCGGTTTGCCCCGGGTGCGCACCTTGGTGGGCGCCATGGTGCACTCCGAGGTGCCCAAGATTGGTGCGCACCAAGGAGCGCTCCGAAGTGCGCTCCAAGGTGCGCGCGAAGTCGAAAGTTGGGTTAATTGTCCGGTTTGCCTCGGGTGCGCACCTTGCGTGCACCTTCGCCAGGGTGGGCGCCTTGGTGCGCACACCTTGGCTGGGCTGCGCACACCTTGGCACCCGCGTTTCCTTCATTTTAAATTTTTTTTTTTTACAATCTCTCAAGTGGGAAATTCTATAATCTCAACTTTTTTTGCCTTTTCAGGAAACTTTTGAATGGAGCGCATCATTGGTGCGCTCCGAAGTGTGCTCCAAAGCTCTCTCCAGCTGCGTGCACCTGCCCCGGCCGCGCACCCGGCCCCGCCCAGCTTCGCTCACCTGTCCCGGGCGTCTGGTGCGGAACCTTAGAGTAAGAAACATCACCGTGCACCTTGGCCAACGTGCGCGACTCGACCGAGCGCGCACTGGCCGAGGTGCACACCGATTTCACCTGGGTGCGCGCGCAGCACCTCGGGCGCACCGGGGTGCGCGCACAACGCCCGGGTTGCACCGTGGCCTGTGTGCTCGGGGCGCCTCGGGTGCGCGCTCGGTGTCGCCCCCGCGCGCGCGGTAGTGCGGGCAGCGCACCCCGGCCCGGCCCGGCCCCGACGAGAACGCAAACGGGCAAAAGGTTTATTCAAATAGCATTGCGATGCCCGGCGAAAAACTAAAAAAGGGTGCAACACCGGGACTTCCCGGGAGGTCACCCATCCCAGTACTACTCCGGCCCAAGCGCGCTTAACTGCGGAGTTCTGATGGGATCCGGTGCACTAACGCTGGTATGATCGCACCCGTTATGAGCTTGTCGCAGTGTGTACTTAGCAAACCGCGACCCACGTGCGAATCCACCCCGGCCACCCACCCCCGTCGAGGTGCACACCCTCCCTCGCGAAGTGCGCCCCGTTCGCCAAGTGTGAGCCCTGCCCGGGTGCGCGCACCTTGCTAGGGCGTCGGGTGTGCACCCGGCCCGGCCTACGTGCGTGCACCTGGAGGGGGCGTCGTGTGCGTGCAGTGTCCCGTCTGCAACGCGGTGCCCACACACCACCTCGGGCGCAACGACCTGCGCTCACATGTGGGCCGAGTGCACCTTGGTGCATGTTCGGGGCGCCTCGGGTGCACGCTCGATCTTGCCCCGGTGCACCAAGGCGCTCGGTTTGCCCCGGGTGCGCACTTGGTGCAAGGTGGGCACCCAAAATAGGGATCAAGCACCAAAACACAAGTTTCGGGATGCAAAATGGGACCCAAGGACCACAAATGCGTTCCAAGACCCATGATGGGTCCACGAGAACAAAAATGTGTTCCGAGACTTAATA
This sequence comes from Cryptomeria japonica, assembly GCF_030272615.1. Lineage (NCBI taxonomy): Eukaryota > Viridiplantae > Streptophyta > Pinopsida > Cupressales > Cupressaceae > Cryptomeria > Cryptomeria japonica. The sequence continues at coordinate 64,640 of NW_026729025.1, read as the reverse complement.
AACAAATATTGGGTTTTAGGAGAAGAAACATGCTCTGATGCCCAAAACGAGAATCGACCCCGAAAAGGCCACAGGCCAAAAGTGGGATGCGAGACAAAAAAAAATGGGACCCGAGGACCAAAATTGGGTTCCCAGGTCGAAGACAGGGCAACCGGACAAGAAACGACCTCTAAGGCTCGAAATGAGTCCCGACGACTAAAACTTGACAAGAAGCACCCATCAGGCACCCAACTCGACACCCATGGGATGCCGACCCACCCGGGCTTCCACCTAGCACACCTTGGCACCCACCCACCCTCGCACCCAACCTCGCACCCAACTTAGCACCTTTGAACCCACATTGGCACTCACCCTGACCCTGGCACCTTGGAACCCACATTGGCACTCACCTTGACCCTGGCACCCACCTTTGCACTCACCTTGGGACCCACCCTGGCTCCCACCTCGGCACCCACCCAGACACCCACCTTGGTTCCTTGGCACCCACCTTGGATCCTTGGCACCCACCCCGACACCCACCTTGGCACGCAACTTGGCTACTTGCCACCCACCTTGGCTCCTTGACGCCCACCCCGACAACCACCCCGTGACCTACCCTGGCTAGGGTTGGTGCACACCCACCCTGGTGCCCACCTTGGCACCCACCCTATGACCCACCTTGGCACGCACCTTAGTACCCACCCCGTTACCCACCCTAGGACCCACCCCGTGACCCACCTTGGCCAGGGTGGGTGCCTTGGTGCGCACAACTTGCCTGGGCTGCACACCAGGGCGGGCTCAAGATGGCACCCGCGTTCCGTTTTTTTCACTATCTTTCAAAACGGAAATTTTAAAATCTCATTTTTTTCTTTTTTTTGCCTTTTCTGGAAATTAGTGAAGGCAGCGCATCAAAGGTGCGCAATGCTGGTGCGAACCCGGGAGCGCTCCGATGTGTGCTCCAAGGTGCGGCGTGCACGAAGTCCGAGCCCGGTTTGCCCCGGGTGCGCACCTCGCGTGCACCTTCGCCGGGGTGAGCACCTTGGCTGGGTTGCGCGCCCTGGTGCGTACCAAGGAGCGCTCTGAAGTGTGCTCCAAGGTGCGGCGTGCACGAAGTCGGAGCCCGGTTTGCCCCGGGTGTGCACCTCGGGTGCGCACCTCGCGTGCACCTTCGCTGCGGTGGGCACCTTGGCTGGGTTGCGCGCCTTGGTGGGCACCATGCAGTGCACGAAGTCGGAGCCCGGTTTGCCCCGGGCGCGCACCTCCGCCAGGGTGGGCACCTTGGTGCGCACAACTTGCCTGGGCTGCGCATCAGGAAGGGCTCAAGATGGCACCCGCGTTCCGTTTTTTTCACTATCTTTCAGAACGGAAATTTTAAAATATCGTTTTTTTTTGCCTTTTCTGGAAATTAGTGAAGGCAGCGCATCAAAGGTGCGCAACGCTGGTGCGAACCTGGGAGCGCTCCGATGTGTGCTCCAAGGTGCGGCGTGCACGAAGTCGGAGCCCGGTTTGCCTCGGGTGCGCCCTGGTGGGCACCATGGTGCGCACCAAGGAGCGCTCCGAAGTGTGCTCCAAGGTGCGGCCTGCACGAAGTCGGAGCCCGGTTTGCCCCGGGTGTGCACCTCGGGTGGGCACCTTGGTGCGCATGCCTTGCCTGGGCTGCGCACCAGGGCGGGCTCAAGATGGCACCCGCGTTCCTTTTTTTTCACTATCTTTCAAAACGGAAATTTTAAAATCTCATTTTTTTTTGCCTTTTTCTGGAAATTAGTGAAGGCAGCGCATCAAAGGTGCGCACCTCGCTGCCCACCACGGTGCGCAACGCCGGTGGGCACCCGGGAGTGCTTCGAAGTGTGCTCCAAGGTGCTGCGTGCACGTTGTCGGAGCCCGGTTTGCCCCGGGTGCGCACCTCGCGTGCACCTTCGTCGGGGTGGGCACCTTGGCTTGGTTTGCCCCGGCTGCGCTCCGAAGCGGGGTTATTGGAGCGCCGCCTCTTTTTTTGTCGGAGCGTTTGGTGGGGTTTCTCGCATTGGCTCTTCCGAGGCCCGGTTGCCACCCTGGCGCGCACGAAGTCGGAAGTAGGGTTAATTGCCCGGGTGCGCACCTTTGCCAGGGTGGCACCTTACCTGGGCTGTGCACCAGGGCGGGCTCAAGATGGCACGCGCGTTCCGTTTTTTTCACTATCTTTCAAAACGGAAATTTTAAAATCTCCTTTTTTTTTTGCCTTTTCTGGAAATTAGTGAAGGCAGCGCATCAAAGGTGCGCACCTCGCTGCCCACCTTGGTGTGCTCTGAGGTGCGCACCCGGGAGCGCTACGAAGTGTGCTCCAAGGTGCGGCGTGCACGTTGTCGGAGCCCGGTTTGCCCCGGGTGCGCACCTCGCCTGCACCTTGGCCGGGGTGGGCACCTTGGTTGGGTTTGCCCAGGGTGCGCTCCGAAGCGGGGTTACTGGAGCGCCCCCTCTTTTTTTGTCAGAGAGTTTGGTGGGGTTTCTCGCATTGGCTCTTCCCAGGCCCGGTTGTTGGGTGCGCTCCCACCCTGGCGCGCGCGAAGTTGGAAGTTGGGTTAATTGCCCGGGCGCGCACCTTCGCCAGGGTGGGCACCTTGGTGCGCAAACCTTGGCTGGGCTGCGCACCAGGGCGGGCTCAAGATGGCACCAGCATTCCCTTTTTCTCACTATCTTTCAAAACAGAAATTTTAAAATCTCGTTTTTTTTTTGCCTTTTATGGAAATTAGTGAAGGCATCGCATCAAAGGTGCGCACCTCGCTGCCCACCTTGGTGTGCTCCGAGGTGCCCACCACGGTGCGCAACGCCGGTGCGAACCCGGGAGCGCCCCGATGTGTGCTCCAAGGTGCGGCGTGCACGAAGTCGGACCCCGGTTTGCCCCGGGTGCGCACCTCGCGTGCACCTTGGTGCGCACACCTTGGCTGGGTTGCGCGGCCTGGTGGGCACCATGGTGCGCACCAAGGAGCGCTCCGAAGTGTGCTCCAAGGTGCGGCGTGCACGAAGTCGGAGCCCGGTTTGCCCCGGGTGCGCACCTTCGCCGCGGTGGGCACCATGGCGTGCACGAAGTCGGAGCCCGGTTTGCCCCGGGTGCGCACCTCGCGTGCACCTTCGCCGGGGTGGGCACCTCGGCTGGGTTGCGCGCCCTGGTGCGCACCAAGGAGCGCTCTGAAGTGTGCTCCAAGGTGCGGCGTGCACGAAGTCGGAGCCCGGTTTGCCCCGGGTGTGCACCTCGGGTGCGCACCTCGCGTGCACCTTCGCTGCGGTGGGCACCTTGGCTGGGTTGCGCGCCTTGGTGGGCACCATGCAGTGCACGAAGTCGGAGCCCGGATTGCCCCGGGCGCGCACCTCCGCCAGGGTGGGCACCTTGGTGCGCACAACTTGCCTGGGCTGCGCACCAGGAAGGGCTCAAGATGGCACCCGCGTTCCGTTTTTTTCACTATCTTTCAGAACGGAAATTTTAAAATCTCGTTTTTTTTTGCCTTTTCTGGAAATTAGTGAAGGCAGCGCATCAAAGGTGCGCAACGCTGGTGCGAACCTGGGAGCGCTCCGATGTGTGCTCCAAGGTGCGGCGTGCACGAAGTCGGACCCCGGTTTGCCCCGGGTGCGCACCTCGCGTGCACCTTGGTGCGCACACCTTGGCTGGGTTGCGCGCCCTGGTGGGCACCATGGTGCGCACCAAGGAGCGCTCCGAAGTGTGCTCCAAGGTGCGGCGTGCACGAAGTCGGAGCCCGGTTTGCCCCGGGTGCGCACCTCGCGTGCACCTTCGCCGCGGTGGGCACCATGGCGTGCACGAAGTCGGAGCCCGGTTTGCCCCGGGTGCGCACCTCGCGTGCACCTTCGCCGGGGTGGGCACCTTGGTGTGCAGACCTTGGCTGGGTTGCGCGCCCTGGTGGGCACCATGGTGCGCACCAAGGAGCGCTCCGAAGTGTGCTCCAAGGTGCGGCCTGCACGAAGTCGGAGCCCGGTTTGCCCCGGGTGTGCACCTCGGGTGGGCACCTTGGTGCGCATGCCTTGCCTGGGCTGCGCACCAGGGCGGGCTCAAGATGGCACCCGCGTTCCTTTTTTTTCACTATCTTTCAAAACGGAAATTTTAAAATCTCATTTTTTTTTGCCTTTTTCTGGAAATTAGTGAAGGCAGCGCATCAAAGGTGCGCACCTCGCTGCCCACCACGGTGCGCAACGCCGGTGGGCACCCGGGAGTGCTTCGAAGTGTGCTCCAAGGTGCTGCGTGCACGTTGTCGGAGCCCGGTTTGCCCCGGGTGCGCACCTCGCGTGCACCTTCGTCGGGGTGGGCACCTTGGCTGGGTTTGCCCCGGCTGCGCTCCGAAGCGGGGTTATTGGAGCGCCGCCTCTTTTTTTGTCGGAGCGTTTGGTGGGGTTTCTCGCATTGGCTCTTCCGAGGCCCGGTTGCCACCCTGGCGCGCACGAAGTCGGAAGTAGGGTTAATTGCCCGGGTGCGCACCTTTGCCAGGGTGGGCACCTTACCTGGGCTGCGCACCAGGGCGGGCTCAAGATGGCACGCGCGTTCCGTTTTTTTCACTATCTTTCAAAACGGAAATTTTAAAATCTCCTTTTTTTTTTGCCTTTTCTGGAAATTAGTGAAGGCAGCGCATCAAAGGTGCGCACCTCGCTGCCCACCTTGGTGTGCTCTAAGGTGCGCACCCGGGAGCGCTACGAAGTGTGCTCCAAGGTGCGGCGTGCACGTTGTCGGAGCCCGGTTTGCCCCGGGTGCGCACCTCGCCTGCACCTTGGCCGGGGTGGGCACCTTGGCTGGGTTTGCCCAGGGTGCGCTCCGAAGCGGGGTTACTGGAGCGCCCCCTCTTTTTTTGTCAGAGCGTTTGGTGGGGTTTCTCGCATTGGCTCTTCCCAGGCCCGGTTGTTGGGTGCGCTCCCACCCTGGCGCGCGCGAAGTTGGAAGTTGGATTAATTGCCCGGGCGGGCACCTTCGCCAGGGTGGGCACCTTGGTGCGCACACCTTGGCTGGGCTGCGCACCAGGGCGGGCTCAAGATGGCACCAGCATTCCCTTTTTCTCACTATCTTTCAAAACGGAAATTTTAAAATCTCGTTTTTTTTTTGCCTTTTATGGAAATTAGTGAAGGCATCGCATCAAAGGTGCGCACCTCGCTGCCCACCTTGGTGTGCTCCGAGGTGCCCACCACGGTGCGCAACGCCGGTGCGAACCCGGGAGCGCCCCGATGTGTGCTCCAAGGTGCGGCGTGCACGAAGTCGGACCCCGGTTTGCCCCGGGTGCGCACCTCGCGTGCACCTTGGTGCGCACACCTTGGCTGGGTTGCGCGGCCTGGTGGGCACCATGGTGCGCACCAAGGAGCGCTCCGAAGTGTGCTCCAAGGTGCGGCGTGCACGAAGTCGGAGCCCGGTTTGCCCCGGGTACGCACCTCGCGTGCACCTTCGCCGGGGTGGGCACCTCGGCTGGGTTGCGCGCCCTGGTGCGCACCAAGGAGCGCTCCGAAGTGTGCTCCAAGGTGCGGCGTGCACGAAGTCGGAGCCCGGTTTGCCCCGGGTGCGCACCTTCGCCGCGGTGCGCACCATGGCGTGCACGAAGTCGGAGCCCGGTTTGCCCCGGGTGCGCACCTCGCGTGCACCTTCGGCGGGGTTGCGCGCCCTGGTGGGCACCATGGTGCGCACCAAGGAGCGCTCCGAAGTGTGCTCCAAGGTGCGGCGTGCACGAAGTCGGAGCCCGGTTTGCCCCGGGTGCGCACCTCGCGTGCACCTTCGGCGGGGTTGCGCGCCCTGGTGGGCACCATGGTGCGCACCAAGGAGCGCTCCGAAGTGTGCTCCAAGGTGCGGCGTGCACGAAGTCGGAGCCCGGTTTGCCCCGGGTGCGCACCTCGCGTGCACCTTCGCCGCGGTGGGCACCATGGCGTGCACGAAGTCGGAGCCCGGTTTGCCCCGGGTGCGCACCTCGCGTGCACCTTCGCCGGGGTGGGCACCTCGGCTGGGTTGCGCGCCCTGGTGCGCACCAAGGAGCGCTCCGAAGTGTGCTCCAAGGTGCGGCGTGCACGAAGTCGGAGCCCGGTTTGCCCCGGGTGCGCACCTCGCGTGCACCTTCGCCAGGGTGGGCACCTCGGTGCGCACACCTTCTCAATGTTTTCTTGCCTTTTCTGGAAATTGGTGAAGGCAGCGCATCAAAGGTGCGCACCTCGGTGTGCTCCGAGGTGCGAACCCGAGAGCGCTCCGAGGTGCCCACGAAGTCGAAAGTCGGGTTAATTGCATTGTTTTCCCCGGGTGCGCTCCGAGGTGCGCAACATCGGCGCGCACCAAGGAGGGCTCCGAAGTGTGCTCCAAGGTGCGCACGATGGCGTGCACCTCTGGTGCGCACGATTCGGAGCTCGGTTTGACCGGGGTGCGCACACCTTGGCTGGGTTGCGCACCTTTTGTGCGCTCCAAGGTGCGCACGAAGTCGGAGCTCGGTTTGCCCCGGGTGCGCACCTTCGCCAGGGTGCGCACCTTGATGCGCACGCCTTGGCTGGGCTGCGCACCTTGGTGGGCGCCATGGTGCGCACCTTTCGTGCGCTCCAAGGTGCGCACGAAGTCGGAGCTCGGTTTGCCCCGGGTGCGCACCTTGGTGGGCGCCATGGTGCACTCCGAGGTGCCCAAGATTGGTGCGCACCAAGGAGCGCTCCGAAGTGCGCTCCAAGGTGCGCGCGAAGTCGAAAGTTGGGTTAATTGTCCGGTTTGCCTCGGGTGCGCACCTTGCGTGCACCTTCGCCAGGGTGGGCGCCTTGGTGCGCACACCTTGGCTGGGCTGCGCACACCTTGGCACCCGCGTTTCCTTCATTTTAAATTTTTTTTTTTTACAATCTCTCAAGTGGGAAATTCTATAATCTCAACTTTTTTTGCCTTTTCAGGAAACTTTTGAATGGAGCGCATCATTGGTGCGCTCCGAAGTGTGCTCCAAAGCTCTCTCCAGCTGCGTGCACCTGCCCCGGCCGCGCACCCGGCCCCGCCCAGCTTCGCTCACCTGTCCCGGGCGTCTGGTGCGGAACCTTAGAGTAAGAAACATCACCGTGCACCTTGGCCAACGTGCGCGACTCGACCGAGCGCGCACTGGCCGAGGTGCACACCGATTTCACCTGGGTGCGCGCGCAGCACCTCGGGCGCACCGGGGTGCGCGCACAACGCCCGGGTTGCACCGTGGCCTGTGTGCTCGGGGTGCCTCGGGTGCGCGCTCGGTGTCGCCCCCGCGCGCGCGGTAGTGCGGGCAGCGCACCCCGGCCCGGCCCGGCCCCGACGAGAACGCAAACGGGCAAAAGGTTTATTCAAATAGCATTGCGACGCCCGGCGAAAAACTAAAAAAGGGTGCAACACCGGGACTTCCCGGGAGGTCACCCATCCCAGTACTACTCCGGCCCAAGCGCGCTTAACTGCGGAGTTCTGATGGGATCCGGTGCACTAATGCTGGTATGATCGCACCCGTTATGAGCTTGTCGCAGTGTGTACTTAGCAAACCGCGACCCACGTGCGAATCCACCCCGGCCACCCACCCCCGTCGAGGTGCACACCCTCCCTCGCGAAGTGCGCCCCGTTCGCCAAGTGTGAGCCCTGCCCGGGTGCGCGCACCTTGCTAGGGCGTCGGGTGTGCACCCGGCCCGGCCTACGTGCGTGCACCTGGAGGGGGCGTCGTGTGCGTGCAGTGTCCCGTCTGCAACGCGGTGCCCACACACCACCTCGGGCGCAACGACCTGCGCTCACATGTGGGCCGAGTGCACCTTGGTGCATGTTCGGGGCGCCTCGGGTGCACGCTCGATCTTGCCCCGGTGCACCAAGGCGCTCGGTTTGCCCCGGGTGCGCACTTGGTGCAAGGTGGGCACCCAAAATAGGGATCAAGCACCAAAACACAAGTTTCGGGATGCAAAATGGGACCCAAGGACCACAAATGCGTTCCAAGACCCATGATGGGTCCACGAGAACAAAAATGTGTTCCGAGACTTAATAAACAAATATTGGGTTTTAGGAGAAGAAACATGCTCTGATGCCCAAAACGAGAATCGACCCCGAAAAGGCCACAGGCCAAAAGTGGGATGCGAGACAAAAAAAAATGGGACCCGAGGACCAAAATTGGGTTCCCAGGTCGAAGACAGGGCAACCGGACAAGAAACGACCTCTAAGGCTCGAAATGAGTCCCGACGACTAAAACTTGACAAGAAGCACCCATCAGGCACCCAACTCGACACCCATGGGATGCCGACCCACCCGGGCTTCCACCTAGCACACCTTGGCACCCACCCACCCTCGCACCCAACCTCGCACCCAACTTAGCACCTTTGAACCCACATTGGCACTCACCCTGACCCTGGCACCTTGGAACCCACATTGGCACTCACCTTGACCCTGGCACCCACCTTTGCACTCACCTTGGGACCCACCCTGGCTCCCACCTCGGCACCCACCCAGACACCCACCTTGGTTCCTTGGCACCCACCTTGGATCCTTGGCACCCACCCCGACACCCACCTTGGCACGCAACTTGGCTACTTGCCACCCACCTTGGCTCCTTGACGCCCACCCCGACAACCACCCCGTGACCTACCCTGGCTAGGGTTGGTGCACACCCACCCTGGTGCCCACCTTGGCACCCACCCTATGACCCACCTTGGCACGCACCTTAGTACCCACCCCGTTACCCACCCTAGGACCCACCCCGTGACCCACCTTGGCCAGGGTGGGTGCACCCACCCTGGTGCCCACCTTGGCACCCACCCATCCTAGCACCCAGCCTGTGACCGGGCTTGGAACCCAACCTTGCACCCGCACCCGTCTTGGCCAGTGTGGGTGCGCACCCATCCTGGCACCCACGTTGTGACACACCCTTTAACCCACGCACCCTAGCACCCACGTTGGCACCCACCTTGGAACCCAACCTAGCAACTTGGCACCCACCCCGTGACCCACCTTGGCATCCACCATAGCAGTCGCCGACTTGGCACCCACCTCGGCACCCACCTTGACACTTGTGGACCCACCTTGCCACTCACCCTAGCATCGACCCATCCTAGCACCCACCCTGGCACCTTTGCACCCTAGCACTCACCCATCCTAGCACCTAACCTGTGACCCACCTTGACACTCACCCTCGCACCCACCTTGGAACCCAACCTAGCACCCACCCACCCTGACACCAACCCTAGCACCTACCCACCCTTGCACCCACCCTGTGACCCATCTTGGCACCCACCCATCCTACCACTCAACCTATCACCCACCTTCTCACCCACCTTGGCATCCACCTTAGCACCCACCCACACTGGCACCTTGGCACCCACCTCGGGCAAGGTGGGTGCACACCCACCCTGGCACCCAATTTAGAACCCACCGAGCATGTTACCCACCTTGGCACCCACATTGCAGCCCACCCTAGTACCCACCCTATGACCCACATTGGCATCCACACCCTAGCACCCAGGCACCTCGACACCTGCCTTGACACCCACCCTAGCACTGAACCTGTGACCCACCTTGGAACTCACCCTAGAACCCACCCACCCTGTGAACCACCTTGGCATCCACCTTAGCACCCACCCACCTTGGCACCCACTCTAGCACTCACCCATCCTAACACCCAACTTGTTACCCACCTTGGCACCCGCCCTCGCGTCCACCTTGAAACCCACCCTAGCACCCACCCACGCAGGAGCCCACCTTGGCACCCAACCTAACACCCACGCATCCTGGCACCCAACTTGTGACCCACCTTGGAACCCACCCTAGTACCCACCTTTGAACCCACTATATCACCAACCCACCTTGGCACCCACCCTATGACCCTCTTTGGAATCCACCCTAGCACGCACCCACCCTGGCACCCACCATGGAGCGCACCCTAGCACCCACCCACCTCGGCACGCACCTCAACACCCACCTTGGTGTGCGCACTGCGCCAACCTCTCAAAGACCCTATGTGGTGCGCTCCAAAGTGTACACCTTTGGTGCGCTCCAAGGTGCGCACCTTTGGTGCACACCGAGGTGCACACCAAAGTGTGCACCGAGGTGAGCACCAAAGTGCACTCCAGGGTGCACACCAAGGCGTGCACCTTTGGTGCGGTCAATGCAAACGAATTCGGAAGTTGGGGTCGATGTCCTAATCGCTGCTGCAGACTACACGTATGAGAATCGGACAAATAGCTTTATATAGGGGAGGTGTTGCGTTTGATGGGTCGACTCCCCTGGTTGTGTGCACTGCACCAACTTCAAAGACCCTGTCTTGTTTAAGAAGTCAAAAGTTGGGGTGGATGTCCTAATCATTGCTGCAGTCTACGCATGTATGAGAATCAGACAAATAGCTTATATAGGGGAGGTGTTGCATTCGGTGGGTTGACTCCCCTGGTTGTGCGCACTGCGCCAACCTCAAAGACCCCGCATAGCAGAAGAAGTCGGAAGTCGGATTTTGGTGAGCACCAAGGCGTGCACCTTTGGTGCGGTCAACGCAGACGAATTCAGAAGTTGGGGTGGATGTCCTAATCGTTGTTGCAGGCTACACATGTATGAGAATCAGACAAATAGCTTATATAGGGGAGGTGTTGGGTTTGATGGGTCAACTCCCTTGGTTGTGCGCATTACGCCAACCTCAAAGACCTTGTTTTCGTTAAGAAGTCAAAAGTTGGGGTCAATGTCCTAATGGCTCCTGCAGGCTACACATGTATGAGAATCGGACAAATAGCTTATATAGGGGAGGTGTTGGGTTTGATGGGTCGACTCCCCTGGTTGTGCGCATTACGTCAACCTCAAAGACCTTGTTTTCGTTAAGAAGTCAAAAGTTGGGGTCGATGTCCTAATTGCTCCTGTAGACTACACATGTATGAGAATCAGACAAATAGCTTATATAGGGGAGGTGTTGGGTTTGATGGGTTGACTCCCCTAGTTGTTCGCATTACACCAACCTCAAAGACCTTGTTTTCGTTTAGAAGCCGAAAGTTGGGGTCGATGTCCTAATTGCTCCTGCAGGCTACGCATGTATGAGAATCAGACAAATAGCTTATATAGGGGAGGTGTTGGGTTTGATGGGTCGACTCCCCTGGTTGTGCGCATTGCGCCAACCTCAAAGACCCTGCATTGCGGATGAAGTCGAAAGTCAGAGTTTGGTGTGCTACAAGGTGTGGTCGAAGGTGCTCACCTAGGTGTGCACCTTTGGAGCACAGGAAAAGTGCCCTCCAAAAGTGCGCACCTTTGGAGTGCACAAAAGTGCCCTCCAAAAGTGCGCACCTTTGGAGCGCAGAAAAGTGCCCTCCAAAAAGTGCCCTCCAAAAGTGCGCACCTTTGGAGCGCAGAAAAGTGCCCTCCAAAAAGTGCCCTCCAAAAGTGCGCACCTTTGGAGCGCAGAAAAGTGCCCTCCAAAAAGTGCCCTCCAAAAGTGCGCACCTTTGGAGCGCAGAAAAGTGCCCTCCAAAAAGTGCCCTCCAAAAGTGCGCACCTTTGGAGCGCAGAAAAGTGCCCTCCAAAAAGTGCCCTCCAAAAGTGCGCACCTTTGGAGCGCAGAAAAGTGCCCTCCAAAAAGTGCCCTCCAAAAGTGCGCACCTTTGGAGCGCAGAAAAGTGCCCTCCAAAAAGTGCCCTCCAAAAGTGCGCACCTTTGGAGCGCAGAAAAGTGCCCTCCAAAAAGTGCCCTCCAAAAGTGCGCACCTTTGGAGCGCAGAAAAGTGCCCTCCAAAAAGTGCCCTCCAAAAGTGCGCACCTTTGGAGCGCAGAAAAGTGCCCTCCAAAAAGTGCCCTCCAAAAGTGCGCACCTTTGGAGCGCAGAAAAGTGCCCTCCAAAAGTGCGCACTTTTGGTGCGCACCAAGGCGCTGGTTCGGTCGTTGCAGGCGAGTTCGGAAGTTGGGGTCGATGTCCTGAGCGGAGGTGCAAACTACACAGGTGTCGGAATCGGACAAATAGCTTATATAGGGGAGGTGTATGCTTCGATGGGTCGACTCCCCAGGTTGAGCGCACCGCGCCAACCTCAAAGACCCTACGGTATGGATGAAGTCGGAAGTTGGGTCCGATGACCGATTCGATTAGTAGGTATGCTCATGAGGTCGGAATTTGGGTCCGATGACCTGCCATGTGCAGGAAGGCGAATGTTGACACTGTGCGTTGCAAGGTGCACACCAAGGCGCTGGTGCGGTCTTTTTAGTCGAGTTCGGAAGTTGGGGTCGATGTCCTGATCGGAGGTGCAAGCTACACAGGTGTGGGAATCGGACAAATAGCTTATATAGGGGAGGTGTATGCTTCGTTGGGTCGACTCCCCGGGTTGAGCGCACCGCGCCAACCTCAAAGACCCTACGGTATGGATGAAGTCGGAAGTTGGGTCCGATGACCGATTCGATATGTAGGCATACTCGCGAGGTCGGAATTTGGGTCCGATGACCTGCCACGTGCAGGAAGGCGAATGTTGGCACTGTGCGTTGCAAGGTGCGCACCAAGGCGCTGGTTCGGTCGTTGGAGGCGAGTTCGGAAGTTGGGGTCGATGTCTTGATCGGAGGTGCAAACTACACAGGTGTGGGAATCGGACAAATAGCTTATATAGGGGAGGTGTATGCTTCGTTGGGTCGACTCCCCGGGTTGAGCGCACCGCGCCAACCTCAAAGACCCTACGGTATGGATGAAGTCGGAAGTTGGGTCCGATGACCGATTCGATATGTAGGCATACTCGCGAGGTCGGAATTTGGGTCCGATGACCTGCCATGTGCAGGAAGGCGAATGTTGGGACTGTGCGTCGCAAGGTGCGCACCAAGGCGCTGGTGCCGTCGTTGCAGTCGAGTTCGGAAGTTGGGGTCGATGTCCTGGTCAGAGGTGCAAACTACACAGGTGTGGGAATCGGACAAATAGCTTATATAGGGGAGGTGTATGCTTCGATGGGTCGACTCCCTGGGTTGAGCGCACCGCGCCAACCTCAAAGACCCTACAGTATGGATGAAGTCGGAAGTTGGGTCCGATGACCGATTCGATACGTAGGCATATTGGCGAGGTCTGAATTTGTGTCCGATGACCTGCCATGCGCAGGAAGGCGGAATTTGGGTCCGATGACCGAGTTGATGGCGTGCCATGCGCAGAAAGGCGGAATTTGGGTCCGATGACCGAGTTGATGTTGATGGCCCGCCATGCACAGGAAGGCGGAATTTGGGTCCGATGACCGATTTGAAGGCGTGCCATACGCAAAAAGGCGGAGTTTGGGTCCGATGACCGAGTTGATATTGATGGCCCGCCATGCGCAGGAAGGCGGAATTTGGGTCCGATGACCTGACATACGCATGGAGTCCGACTCGGGGGCCGATGTTCGATTCGATGACTTGCATTGTGGGTAAAGTCGGAAGTTGTGGTCTTTGACCCGATTCGATGACCAGACTTCGGCTGCTTGAGAATCGGACAAATAACTTATATAGGGGAGGTAGTGTTCTCGAGCATCCTCCCCCCGTGCCCGTTTATGTCGATTGATGCTGGTGCTCGACTGGTTGGAGCGCTCGGATGCAAAAATCTTGCACCAGGATTTATCGATTGTGATGGACACGGCAAGTCTCCTGATTGCTATGCAGGAGCTCATCGTGAATCTCTATGCGGCCTTGGTATGGACTCGACCTGCGGAATGGTTCGGCAATGGTAGTCGCTCCAACACGTCCTTGCAATGGCCACAGAGGTGATTCGACTAGAGCTCCAGTCTAGCTTTTGGGTTGCTTGGCGGATTGGTATAGCCGCGATCGAGTTCCGGCCATGAACGTTTTAGATAGCTCTTGGGCTTTCTGGGACGGAAGTCGGAAGTTTGGGCTGTTGTCCGATTTGATGACCATTCTTCGGATGTGTGAGAATCGGACAAATAACTTATATAGGGGACTGTGTTGTCTCACGCAGCCCCCTCCGTGCCCCTCTATCTCGACCGATGTTGGTGCTTGAAAGGGTTGGGATCGCTCGGATTTATAAACGTGCACCACCATTTGTCGAGTGTGAGGGACGCGGCAGGTCTCCTAAATGCTATGCGGGCGCTCTCTGAGAATCTCTATCCGGCCTCGACACAGACTAGTCTTGCTGAATGGTTTGGCACTGGTAGTCGATCCAACACGTCGTTGTTGTGGCCGCCTAGGCGATTCGATTCGAGCCCCCGTCTAGCTTTTGGGTTGCTTGGCGGATTTTGCCCTATCCGCAAGTGAGCTCGGTCCCTAAACGTTCGAGAAACCCGATTGCTATGCGCCGACTCTCTTTCTTGCGAGCCTCCATCTAGCTTTTGGGTCTCTACGGAACGGAAGTCGGAATCTGGGACCGTTGTTTGATTCGACGAGGCAGACTACGGTTGTGCGAGAATCGGACAAATAACTTATATAGGGGAGGTGTTGACTGGAGCATTCTCCCCCGTGCCCCTCTAACTCGACCAATGCTGGCGCTCGAACGGTGGTAGCGCTCGGATTTTCATTGAGCGCCAGCATTGGTCGATTTAGAGGGGCATGCGAGATTCCCGAATGCTATGCGAGGGCTCTAACGGAAATGTCTATTGGTTTCGGTATGGATGCAATTGCGAGTGGTTCGGCAAAGGTAGTCGTTCCGATGCGTCCATGTCGTGGCCAAATCGATAATTCGATTTGAGCCCTCGTATAGCATTTGGGTCTCTCGATGTGATTCCGCATTCCAGTCCCTTTGGGCACTGCTTGAGCCGCATCCCAGGGGGTTCCCTTCCCAATAATCTGCCTCGCAACCCGATTGCTATGCGGTGAGGCTCCTCGGCCGCCTCGGAACTATCTGTGTATCAGACGCATCGCGGGATAAGGGGTTGGCAACGGTAGTCGCCCCAAGCGCGTCCGATGCTTGGACCATTCCGAGGCGGCCCTGAAGCCTCTTCCGTCTAGCCGTTGGGTCCTTCTCGCCGCATCCCTCGCCTCGCACCCCGATTGCTATGCGGTGAGGCTCCTCGGCCGCCTCGGAACTATCTGTGTATCGGACGCGTCGCGGGATAAGGGGTTGTCACTGGTAGTCGCCCCAAGCGCGTCCGATGCTTGGACCATTCCGAGGCGGCCCTGAAGCCTCTTCCGTCTAGCCGTTGGGTCCTTCTCGCCGCATCCCTCGCCTCGCACCCCGATTGCTATGCGGTGAGGCTCCTCGGCCGCCTCGGAACTATCTGTGTATCGGACGCGTCGCGGGATAAGGGGTTGTCATTGGTAGTCGCCCCAAGCGCGTCCGATGCTTGGACCATTCCGAGGCGGCCCTGAAGCCTCTTCCGTCTAGCCGTTGGGTCCTTCTCGCCGCATCCCTCGCCTCGCACCCCGATTGCTATGCGGTGAGGCTCCTCGGCCGCCTCGGAACTATCTGTGTATCGGACGCGTCGCGGGATAAGGGGTTGTCATTGGTAGTCGCCCCAAGCGCGTCCGATGCTTGGACCATTCCGAGGCGGCCCTGAAGCCTCTTCCGTCTAGCCGTTGGGTCCTTCTCGCCGCATCCCTCGCCTCGCACCCCGATTGCTATGCGGTGAGGCTCCTCGGCCGCCTCGGAACTATCTGTGTATCGGACGCGTCGCGGGATAAGGGGTTGTCACTGGTAGTCGCCCCAAGCGCGTCCGATGCTTGGACCATTCCGAGGCGGCCCTGAAGCCTCTTCCATCTAGCCGTTGGGTCCTTCTCGCCGCATCCCTCGCCTCGCACCCCGATTGCTATGCGGTGAGGCTCCTCGGCCGCCTCGGAACTATCTGTGTATCGGACGCGTCGCGGGATAAGGGGTTGTCACTGGTAGTCGCCCCAAGCGCGTTCGATGCTTGGACCATTCCGAGGCGGCCCTGAAGCCTCTTCCGTCTAGCCGTTGGGTCCTTCTCGCCGCATCCCTCGCCTCGCACCCCGATTGCTATGCGGTGAGGCTCCTCGGCCGCCTTGGAACTATCTGTGTATCGGACGCGTCGCGGGATAAGGGGTTGTCACTGGTAGTCGCCCCAAGCGCGTCCGATGCTTGGACCATTCCGAGGCGGACCCGAAGCCTCTTCCGTCTAGCCGTTGGGTCCTTCTCGCCGCATCCTTCGCCTCGCACCCCGATTGCTATGCGGTGAGGCTCCTCGGCCGCCTCGGAACTATCTGTGTATCGGACGCGTCGCGGGATAAGGGGTTGTCACTGGTAGTCGCCCCAAGCGCGTCCGATGCTTGGACCATTCCGAGGCGGACCCGAAGCCTCTTCCGTCTAGCCGTTGGGTCCTTCTCGCCGCATCCCTCGCCTCGCACCCCGATTGCTATGCGGTGAGGCTCCTCGGCCGCCTTGGAACTATCTGTGTATCGGACGCGTCGCGGGATAAGGGGTTGTCACTGGTAGTCGCCCCAAGCGCGTCCGATGCTTGGACCATTCCGAGGCGGACCCGAAGCCTCTTCCGTCTAGCCGTTGGGTCCTTCTCGCCGCATCCCTCGCCTCGCACCCCGATTGCTATGCGGTGAGGCTCCTCGGCCGCCTTGGAACTATCTGTGTATCGGACGCGTCGCGGGATAAGGGGTTGTCACTGGTAGTCGCCCCAAGCGCGTCCGATGCTTGGACCATTCCGAGGCGGACCCGAAGCCTCTTCCGTCTAGCCGTTGGGTCCTTCTCGCCGCATCCCTCGCCTCGCACCCCGATTGCTATGCGGTGAGGCTCCTCGGCCGCCTTGGAACTATCTGTGTATCGGACGCGTCGCGGGATAAGGGGTTGTCACTGGTAGTCGCCCCAAGCGCGTCCGATGCTTGGACCATTCCGAGGCGGCCCCGAAGCCTCTTCCGTCTAGCCGTTGGGTCCTTCTCGCCGCATCCCTCGCCTCGCACCCCGATTGCTATGCGGTGAGGCTCCTCGGCCGCCTTGGAACTATCTGTGTATCGGACGCGTCGCGGGATAAGGGGTTGTCACTGGTAGTCGCCCCAAGCGCGTCCGATGCTTGGACCATTCCGAGGCGGCCCCGAAGCCTCTTCCGTGTAGCCGTTGGGTCCTTCTCGCCGCATCCCTCGCCTCGCACCCCGATTGCTATGCGGTGAGGCTCCTCGGCCGCCTTGGAACTATCTGTGTATCGGACGCGTCGCGGGATAAGGGGTTGTCACTGGTAGTCGCCCCAAGCGCGTCCGATGCTTGGACCATTCCGAGGCGGACCTGAAGCCTCTTCCCTCTAGCCGTTGGGGCTTTCTCGCCGCATCCCTCGCCTCGCACCCTGATTGCTATGCTGTGAGGCTCCTCGGCCGCCTTGGAACTATCTGTGTATCGGACGCATCGCGGGATAAGGGGTTGGCAGTGGTAGTCGCCCCAAGCGCATCCGATGCTTGGACCATTCCGAGGCGGCCCTGCAGCCTCTTCCGTCTAGCCGTTGGGGCCATCTCGCCGCATCCCCCACCTCGCACCACGATTGCTATGCAGTGAGGCTCCTTGGCCGCCTCGGAACTATCTGTGTATCGGACGCATCGCGGGATAAGGGGTTGTCACTGGTAGTCGCCCCAAGCGCGTCCGATGCTTGGACTATTCCGAGGCGGCCCTGCAGCCTCTTCCGTCTAGCCGTTGGGGCCATCTCGCTGCATCCCCCACCTCCTCGGCCGCCTCGGAACTATCTGTGTATCGGACGCATCGCGGGATAAGGGGTTGGCAGTGGTAGTCGCCCCAAGCGCGTCCGATGCTTGGACTATTCCGAGGCAGCCCTGCAGCCTCTTCCGTCTAGCCTTTGGGGCCATCTCGCCGCATCCCTCGCCTCGCACCCCGATTGCTATGCGGTGAGGCTCCTCGGCCGCCTGGGAACTATCTTCGTATCGGACGCATCGCGGGATAAGGGGTTGTCACTGGTAGTCGCCCCAAGCGCGTCCGATGCTTGGACTATTCCGAGGCGGCCCTGTGGCCTCTTCCGTCTAGCCGTTGGGGCCATCTCGCCGCATCCCCCACCTCGCACCCCGATTGCTATGCGGTGAGGCTCTTCGGCCGCCTTGGAACTATCTTCGTATCGGACGCATCGCGGGATAAGGGGTTGTCACTGGTAGTGGCCCCAAGCGCGTCCGATGCTTGGACTATTCCGAGGCGGCCCTGCAGCCTCTTCCGTCTAGCCGTTGGGGCCATCTCGCCGCATCCCCCACCTCGCACCCCGATTGCTATGCGGTGAGGCTCCTCGGCCGCCTTGGAACTATCTTCGTATCGGACGCATCGCGGGATAAGGGGTTGTCACTGGTAGTCGCCCCAAGCGCGTCCGATGCTTGGACTATTCCGACGCGGCCCTGTGGCCTCTTCCGTCTAGCCGTTGGGGCCATCTCGCCGCATCCCCCACCTCGCACCCCGATTGCTATGCGGTGAGGCTCCTCGGCCGCCTTGGAACCATCTTCGTATCGGACGCATCGCGGGATAGGGGGCTGTCACTGGTAGTCGCCCCAAGCGTGTCCGATGCTTGGACCATTCCTAGGCGGCCCTGAAGCCTCTTCCGTCTAGCCGTTGGGGCCTTCCCGCCCCATCCCTCGCCTCGCACCCCCGATTGCTATGCGGTGAGGCTCCTCGGCCGCCTTGGAACCATCTGTGTATCGGACGCATCGCGGGATAAGGGGTTGGCACTGGCAGTCGCCCCAAGCGCGTCCGATGCTTGGACCATTCCGAGGTGGCCCTGAAGCCTCTTCCGTCTAGCCGTTGGGGCCTTCCCGCCCCATCCCTCGCCTCGCACCCCGATTGATATGCGGTGAGGCTCCTCGGCCGCCTTGGAACTATCTGTGTATCGGACGCATCGCGGGATAAGGGGTTGGCACTGGTAGTCGTCCCAATCGCATCCGATGCTTGGACCATTCCGAGGCGGCCCTGCAGCCTCTTCCGTTTAGCCGTCGGGGCCTTCCCGCCGCATCCCTCGCCTCGCATCCCGATTCCTATGCGGTGAGTCTTCTCGGCCGCCGCGGAACTATACCTGTTATTGCTACTGCATCCTTCGGCTGGTAACCTCCTCTGCCGCCTTGGAACGTTCTCTTTGTCGGACGCGTCGCGGGATAAGGGGTTGGCACTGGTAGTCGCCCCAAGCGCGCCCGATGCATAGACCGCTCCGAGTCGACCTTGCTTTCAGCCTCTCACATGCATAGACCTCTCTGAGTCGACCCTGCAGCCTCTCACGTTTAGCCTTTGGAATCTCGCCTCACAACATGATTGCTATCCTTGATGCATCCCTTGCCTCGAGCCCTGATTGCTTTCTTGGCTGCATCCCTCCTCTCCTCACAGCCCGGTTGTCATCACTGCTTCATCCGTCGCTTCATGCATTCTGGCTGCTGGGCCCTTCCCACCGCACACCTCGATTGCTATCTCTTCTGCATCACACACCCCGATTGCTATCTCTGCTACATCCCTCGGCTCTCACTTCTGCATCCTTCGCCTCACACCTCGATTGCTATCAATGCTGCATCCGTAACCTCACACCCCGATTGCTATGCGGGGAGGCTCCTTGGCCGCCTTGGAAATTTCTGTGTGTCGGACGCACCGCGGGATAAGGGGTTGGCACTGGTAGTCGCCCCAAGTGCGCCCGATTCTTAGACCGCTTCGAGGTGAACTCGTAGCCTCTTTCGTCCAGGCTTCCTGCCTTCAACGCCCTTTTTACACCTCGATTGCTATGCGCGGGCTCGTTGGCGTCTATCACCTCTCTGCGAAGAGTGGCACGATGATTGTTGGGGTAAATCGTAGCAGTCCGATCTCTGGCCTTGGGCCATTGTGAGGGCTGATCGATTTCCTGTGCGCATCTCGTGTTCGCCCA
>NW_026729025.1:20000-35000 GCF_030272615.1 Cryptomeria japonica | reverse complement strand
GCCGCGGTGGGCACCATGGCGTGCACGAAGTCGGAGCCCGGTTTGCCCCGGGTGCGCACCTCGCGTGCACCTTCGCCGGGGTGGGCACCTTGGTGTGCAGACCTTGGCTGGGTTGCGCGCCCTGGTGGGCACCATGGTGCGCACCAAGGAGCGCTCCGAAGTGTGCTCCAAGGTGCGGCCTGCACGAAGTCGGAGCCCGGTTTGCCCCGGGTGTGCACCTCGGGTGGGCACCTTGGTGCGCATGCCTTGCCTGGGCTGCGCACCAGGGCGGGCTCAAGATGGCACCCGCGTTCCTTTTTTTTCACTATCTTTCAAAACGGAAATTTTAAAATCTCATTTTTTTTTGCCTTTTTCTGGAAATTAGTGAAGGCAGCGCATCAAAGGTGCGCACCTCGCTGCCCACCACGGTGCGCAACGCCGGTGGGCACCCGGGAGTGCTTCGAAGTGTGCTCCAAGGTGCTGCGTGCACGTTGTCGGAGCCCGGTTTGCCCCGGGTGCGCACCTCGCGTGCACCTTCGTCGGGGTGGGCACCTTGGCTGGGTTTGCCCCGGCTGCGCTCCGAAGCGGGGTTATTGGAGCGCCGCCTCTTTTTTTGTCGGAGCGTTTGGTGGGGTTTCTCGCATTGGCTCTTCCGAGGCCCGGTTGCCACCCTGGCGCGCACGAAGTCGGAAGTAGGGTTAATTGCCCGGGTGCGCACCTTTGCCAGGGTGGGCACCTTACCTGGGCTGCGCACCAGGGCGGGCTCAAGATGGCACGCGCGTTCCGTTTTTTTCACTATCTTTCAAAACGGAAATTTTAAAATCTCCTTTTTTTTTTGCCTTTTCTGGAAATTAGTGAAGGCAGCGCATCAAAGGTGCGCACCTCGCTGCCCACCTTGGTGTGCTCTGAGGTGCGCACCCGGGAGCGCTACGAAGTGTGCTCCAAGGTGCGGCGTGCACGTTGTCGGAGCCCGGTTTGCCCCGGGTGCGCACCTCGCCTGCACCTTGGCCGGGGTGGGCACCTTGGCTGGGTTTGCCCAGGGTGCGCTCCGAAGCGGGGTTACTGGAGCGCCCCCTCTTTTTTTGTCAGAGCGTTTGGTGGGGTTTCTCGCATTGGCTCTTCCCAGGCCCGGTTGTTGGGTGCGCTCCCACCCTGGCGCGCGCGAAGTTGGAAGTTGGGTTAATTGCCCGGGCGCGCACCTTCGCCAGGGTGGGCACCTTGGTGCGCACACCTTGGCTGGGCTGCGCACCAGGGCGGGCTCAAGATGGCACCAGCATTCCCTTTTTCTCACTATCTTTCAAAACGGAAATTTTAAAATCTCGTTTTTTTTTTGCCTTTTATGGAAATTAGTGAAGGCATCGCATCAAAGGTGCGCACCTCGCTGCCCACCTTGGTGTGCTCCGAGGTGCCCACCACGGTGCGCAACGCCGGTGCGAACCCGGGAGCGCCCCGATGTGTGCTCCAAGGTGCGGCGTGCACGAAGTCGGACCCCGGTTTGCCCCGGGTGCGCACCTCGCGTGCACCTTGGTGCGCACACCTTGGCTGGGTTGCGCGGCCTGGTGGGCACCATGGTGCGCACCAAGGAGCGCTCCGAAGTGTGCTCCAAGGTGCGGCGTGCACGAAGTCGGAGCCCGGTTTGCCCCGGGTACGCACCT
Organism: Cryptomeria japonica; assembly: GCF_030272615.1. NCBI lineage: Eukaryota > Viridiplantae > Streptophyta > Pinopsida > Cupressales > Cupressaceae > Cryptomeria > Cryptomeria japonica. Next base: position 33,366 of record NW_026729025.1, on the reverse strand, counting down.
CGCGTGCACCTTCGCCGGGGTGGGCACCTCGGCTGGGTTGCGCGCCCTGGTGCGCACCAAGGAGCGCTCCGAAGTGTGCTCCAAGGTGCGGCGTGCACGAAGTCGGAGCCCGGTTTGCCCCGGGTGCGCACCTTCGCCGCGGTGCGCACCATGGCGTGCACGAAGTCGGAGCCCGGTTTGCCCCGGGTGCGCACCTCGCGTGCACCTTCGGCGGGGTTGCGCGCCCTGGTGGGCACCATGGTGCGCACCAAGGAGCGCTCCGAAGTGTGCTCCAAGGTGCGGCGTGCACGAAGTCGGAGCCCGGTTTGCCCCGGGTGCGCACCTCGCGTGCACCTTCGGCGGGGTTGCGCGCCCTGGTGGGCACCATGGTGCGCACCAAGGAGCGCTCCGAAGTGTGCTCCAAGGTGCGGCGTGCACGAAGTCGGAGCCCGGTTTGCCCCGGGTGCGCACCTCGCGTGCACCTTCGCCGCGGTGGGCACCATGGCGTGCACGAAGTCGGAGCCCGGTTTGCCCCGGGTGCGCACCTCGCGTGCACCTTCGCCGGGGTGGGCACCTCGGCTGGGTTGCGCGCCCTGGTGCGCACCAAGGAGCGCTCCGAAGTGTGCTCCAAGGTGCGGCGTGCACGAAGTCGGAGCCCGGTTTGCCCCGGGTGCGCACCTCGCGTGCACCTTCGCCAGGGTGGGCACCTCGGTGCGCACACCTTCTCAATGTTTTCTTGCCTTTTCTGGAAATTGGTGAAGGCAGCGCATCAAAGGTGCGCACCTCGGTGTGCTCCGAGGTGCGAACCCGAGAGCGCTCCGAGGTGCCCACGAAGTCGAAAGTCGGGTTAATTGCATTGTTTTCCCCGGGTGCGCTCCGAGGTGCGCAACATCGGCGCGCACCAAGGAGGGCTCCGAAGTGTGCTCCAAGGTGCGCACGATGGCGTGCACCTCTGGTGCGCACGATTCGGAGCTCGGTTTGACCGGGGTGCGCACACCTTGGCTGGGTTGCGCACCTTTTGTGCGCTCCAAGGTGCGCACGAAGTCGGAGCTCGGTTTGCCCCGGGTGCGCACCTTCGCCAGGGTGCGCACCTTGATGCGCACGCCTTGGCTGGGCTGCGCACCTTGGTGGGCGCCATGGTGCGCACCTTTCGTGCGCTCCAAGGTGCGCACGAAGTCGGAGCTCGGTTTGCCCCGGGTGCGCACCTTGGTGGGCGCCATGGTGCACTCCGAGGTGCCCAAGATTGGTGCGCACCAAGGAGCGCTCCGAAGTGCGCTCCAAGGTGCGCGCGAAGTCGAAAGTTGGGTTAATTGTCCGGTTTGCCTCGGGTGCGCACCTTGCGTGCACCTTCGCCAGGGTGGGCGCCTTGGTGCGCACACCTTGGCTGGGCTGCGCACACCTTGGCACCCGCGTTTCCTTCATTTTAAATTTTTTTTTTTTACAATCTCTCAAGTGGGAAATTCTATAATCTCAACTTTTTTTGCCTTTTCAGGAAACTTTTGAATGGAGCGCATCATTGGTGCGCTCCGAAGTGTGCTCCAAAGCTCTCTCCAGCTGCGTGCACCTGCCCCGGCCGCGCACCCGGCCCCGCCCAGCTTCGCTCACCTGTCCCGGGCGTCTGGTGCGGAACCTTAGAGTAAGAAACATCACCGTGCACCTTGGCCAACGTGCGCGACTCGACCGAGCGCGCACTGGCCGAGGTGCACACCGATTTCACCTGGGTGCGCGCGCAGCACCTCGGGCGCACCGGGGTGCGCGCACAACGCCCGGGTTGCACCGTGGCCTGTGTGCTCGGGGCGCCTCGGGTGCGCGCTCGGTGTCGCCCCCGCGCGCGCGGTAGTGCGGGCAGCGCACCCCGGCCCGGCCCGGCCCCGACGAGAACGCAAACGGGCAAAAGGTTTATTCAAATAGCATTGCGACGCCCGGCGAAAAACTAAAAAAGGGTGCAACACCGGGACTTCCCGGGAGGTCACCCATCCCAGTACTACTCCGGCCCAAGCGCGCTTAACTGCGGAGTTCTGATGGGATCCGGTGCACTAACGCTGGTATGATCGCACCCGTTATGAGCTTGTCGCAGTGTGTACTTAGCAAACCGCGACCCACGTGCGAATCCACCCCGGCCACCCACCCCCGTCGAGGTGCACACCCTCCCTCGCGAAGTGCGCCCCGTTCGCCAAGTGTGAGCCCTGCCCGGGTGCGCGCACCTTGCTAGGGCGTCGGGTGTGCACCCGGCCCGGCCTACGTGCGTGCACCTGGAGGGGGCGTCGTGTGCGTGCAGTGTCCCGTCTGCAACGCGGTGCCCACACACCACCTCGGGCGCAACGACCTGCGCTCACATGTGGGCCGAGTGCACCTTGGTGCATGTTCGGGGCGCCTCGGGTGCACGCTCGATCTTGCCCCGGTGCACCAAGGCGCTCGGTTTGCCCCGGGTGCGCACTTGGTGCAAGGTGGGCACCCAAAATAGGGATCAAGCACCAAAACACAAGTTTCGGGATGCAAAATGGGACCCAAGGACCACAAATGCGTTCCAAGACCCATGATGGGTCCACGAGAACAAAAATGTGTTCCGAGACTTAATAAACAAATATTGGGTTTTAGGAGAAGAAACATGCTCTGATGCCCAAAACGAGAATCGACCCCGAAAAGGCCACAGGCCAAAAGTGGGATGCGAGACAAAAAAAAATGGGACCCGAGGACCAAAATTGGGTTCCCAGGTCGAAGACAGGGCAACCGGACAAGAAACGACCTCTAAGGCTCGAAATGAGTCCCGACGACTAAAACTTGACAAGAAGCACCCATCAGGCACCCAACTCGACACCCATGGGATGCCGACCCACCCGGGCTTCCACCTAGCACACCTTGGCACCCACCCACCCTCGCACCCAACCTCGCACCCAACTTAGCACCTTTGAACCCACATTGGCACTCACCCTGACCCTGGCACCTTGGAACCCACATTGGCACTCACCTTGACCCTGGCACCCACCTTTGCACTCACCTTGGGACCCACCCTGGCTCCCACCTCGGCACCCACCCAGACACCCACCTTGGTTCCTTGGCACCCACCTTGGATCCTTGGCACCCACCCCGACACCCACCTTGGCACGCAACTTGGCTACTTGCCACCCACCTTGGCTCCTTGACGCCCACCCCGACAACCACCCCGTGACCTACCCTGGCTAGGGTTGGTGCACACCCACCCTGGTGCCCACCTTGGCACCCACCCTATGACCCACCTTGGCACGCACCTTAGTACCCACCCCGTTACCCACCCTAGGACCCACCCCGTGACCCACCTTGGCCAGGGTGGGTGCACCCACCCTGGTGCCCACCTTGGCACCCACCCATCCTAGCACCCAGCCTGTGACCGGGCTTGGAACCCAACCTTGCACCCGCACCCGTCTTGGCCAGTGTGGGTGCGCACCCATCCTGGCACCCACGTTGTGACACACCCTTTAACCCACGCACCCTAGCACCCACGTTGGCACCCACCTTGGAACCCAACCTAGCAACTTGGCACCCACCCCGTGACCCACCTTGGCATCCACCATAGCAGTCGCCGACTTGGCACCCACCTCGGCACCCACCTTGACACTTGTGGACCCACCTTGCCACTCACCCTAGCATCGACCCATCCTAGCACCCACCCTGGCACCTTTGCACCCTAGCACTCACCCATCCTAGCACCTAACCTGTGACCCACCTTGACACTCACCCTCGCACCCACCTTGGAACCCAACCTAGCACCCACCCACCCTGACACCAACCCTAGCACCTACCCACCCTTGCACCCACCCTGTGACCCATCTTGGCACCCACCCATCCTACCACTCAACCTATCACCCACCTTCTCACCCACCTTGGCATCCACCTTAGCACCCACCCACACTGGCACCTTGGCACCCACCTCGGGCAAGGTGGGTGCACACCCACCCTGGCACCCAATTTAGAACCCACCGAGCATGTTACCCACCTTGGCACCCACATTGCAGCCCACCCTAGTACCCACCCTATGACCCACATTGGCATCCACACCCTAGCACCCAGGCACCTCGACACCCGCCTTGACACCCACCCTAGCACTGAACCTGTGACCCACCTTGGAACTCACCCTAGAACCCACCCACCCTGTGAACCACCTTGGCATCCACCTTAGCACCCACCCACCTTGGCACCCACTCTAGCACTCACCCATCCTAACACCCAACTTGTTACCCACCTTGGCACCCGCCCTCGCGTCCACCTTGAAACCCACCCTAGCACCCACCCACGCAGGAGCCCACCTTGGCACCCAACCTAACACCCACGCATCCTGGCACCCAACTTGTGACCCACCTTGGAACCCACCCTAGTACCCACCTTTGAACCCACTATATCACCAACCCACCTTGGCACCCACCCTATGACCCTCTTTGGAATCCACCCTAGCACGCACCCACCCTGGCACCCACCATGGAGCGCACCCTAGCACCCACCCACCTCGGCACGCACCTCAACACCCACCTTGGTGTGCGCACTGCGCCAACCTCTCAAAGACCCTATGTGGTGCGCTCCAAAGTGTACACCTTTGGTGCGCTCCAAGGTGCGCACCTTTGGTGCACACCGAGGTGCACACCAAAGTGTGCACCGAGGTGAGCACCAAAGTGCACTCCAGGGTGCACACCAAGGCGTGCACCTTTGGTGCGGTCAATGCAAACGAATTCGGAAGTTGGGGTCGATGTCCTAATCGCTGCTGCAGACTACACGTATGAGAATCGGACAAATAGCTTTATATAGGGGAGGTGTTGCGTTTGATGGGTCGACTCCCCTGGTTGTGTGCACTGCACCAACTTCAAAGACCCTGTCTTGTTTAAGAAGTCAAAAGTTGGGGTGGATGTCCTAATCATTGCTGCAGTCTACGCATGTATGAGAATCAGACAAATAGCTTATATAGGGGAGGTGTTGCATTCGGTGGGTTGACTCCCCTGGTTGTGCGCACTGCGCCAACCTCAAAGACCCCGCATAGCAGAAGAAGTCGGAAGTCGGATTTTGGTGAGCACCAAGGCGTGCACCTTTGGTGCGGTCAACGCAGACGAATTCAGAAGTTGGGGTGGATGTCCTAATCGTTGTTGCAGGCTACACATGTATGAGAATCAGACAAATAGCTTATATAGGGGAGGTGTTGGGTTTGATGGGTCAACTCCCTTGGTTGTGCGCATTACGCCAACCTCAAAGACCTTGTTTTCGTTAAGAAGTCAAAAGTTGGGGTCAATGTCCTAATGGCTCCTGCAGGCTACACATGTATGAGAATCGGACAAATAGCTTATATAGGGGAGGTGTTGGGTTTGATGGGTCGACTCCCCTGGTTGTGCGCATTACGTCAACCTCAAAGACCTTGTTTTCGTTAAGAAGTCAAAAGTTGGGGTCGATGTCCTAATTGCTCCTGTAGACTACACATGTATGAGAATCAGACAAATAGCTTATATAGGGGAGGTGTTGGGTTTGATGGGTTGACTCCCCTAGTTGTTCGCATTACACCAACCTCAAAGACCTTGTTTTCGTTTAGAAGCCGAAAGTTGGGGTCGATGTCCTAATTGCTCCTGCAGGCTACGCATGTATGAGAATCAGACAAATAGCTTATATAGGGGAGGTGTTGGGTTTGATGGGTCGACTCCCCTGGTTGTGCGCATTGCGCCAACCTCAAAGACCCTGCATTGCGGATGAAGTCGAAAGTCAGAGTTTGGTGTGCTACAAGGTGTGGTCGAAGGTGCTCACCTAGGTGTGCACCTTTGGAGCACAGGAAAAGTGCCCTCCAAAAGTGCGCACCTTTGGAGTGCACAAAAGTGCCCTCCAAAAGTGCGCACCTTTGGAGCGCAGAAAAGTGCCCTCCAAAAAGTGCCCTCCAAAAGTGCGCACCTTTGGAGCGCAGAAAAGTGCCCTCCAAAAAGTGCCCTCCAAAAGTGCGCACCTTTGGAGCGCAGAAAAGTGCCCTCCAAAAAGTGCCCTCCAAAAGTGCGCACCTTTGGAGCGCAGAAAAGTGCCCTCCAAAAAGTGCCCTCCAAAAGTGCGCACCTTTGGAGCGCAGAAAAGTGCCCTCCAAAAAGTGCCCTCCAAAAGTGCGCACCTTTGGAGCGCAGAAAAGTGCCCTCCAAAAAGTGCCCTCCAAAAGTGCGCACCTTTGGAGCGCAGAAAAGTGCCCTCCAAAAAGTGCCCTCCAAAAGTGCGCACCTTTGGAGCGCAGAAAAGTGCCCTCCAAAAAGTGCCCTCCAAAAGTGCGCACCTTTGGAGCGCAGAAAAGTGCCCTCCAAAAAGTGCCCTCCAAAAGTGCGCACCTTTGGAGCGCAGAAAAGTGCCCTCCAAAAAGTGCCCTCCAAAAGTGCGCACCTTTGGAGCGCAGAAAAGTGCCCTCCAAAAGTGCGCACTTTTGGTGCGCACCAAGGCGCTGGTTCGGTCGTTGCAGGCGAGTTCGGAAGTTGGGGTCGATGTCCTGAGCGGAGGTGCAAACTACACAGGTGTCGGAATCGGACAAATAGCTTATATAGGGGAGGTGTATGCTTCGATGGGTCGACTCCCCAGGTTGAGCGCACCGCGCCAACCTCAAAGACCCTACGGTATGGATGAAGTCGGAAGTTGGGTCCGATGACCGATTCGATTAGTAGGTATGCTCATGAGGTCGGAATTTGGGTCCGATGACCTGCCATGTGCAGGAAGGCGAATGTTGACACTGTGCGTTGCAAGGTGCACACCAAGGCGCTGGTGCGGTCTTTTTAGTCGAGTTCGGAAGTTGGGGTCGATGTCCTGATCGGAGGTGCAAGCTACACAGGTGTGGGAATCGGACAAATAGCTTATATAGGGGAGGTGTATGCTTCGTTGGGTCGACTCCCCGGGTTGAGCGCACCGCGCCAACCTCAAAGACCCTACGGTATGGATGAAGTCGGAAGTTGGGTCCGATGACCGATTCGATATGTAGGCATACTCGCGAGGTCGGAATTTGGGTCCGATGACCTGCCACGTGCAGGAAGGCGAATGTTGGCACTGTGCGTTGCAAGGTGCGCACCAAGGCGCTGGTTCGGTCGTTGGAGGCGAGTTCGGAAGTTGGGGTCGATGTCTTGATCGGAGGTGCAAACTACACAGGTGTGGGAATCGGACAAATAGCTTATATAGGGGAGGTGTATGCTTCGTTGGGTCGACTCCCCGGGTTGAGCGCACCGCGCCAACCTCAAAGACCCTACGGTATGGATGAAGTCGGAAGTTGGGTCCGATGACCGATTCGATATGTAGGCATACTCGCGAGGTCGGAATTTGGGTCCGATGACCTGCCATGTGCAGGAAGGCGAATGTTGGGACTGTGCGTCGCAAGGTGCGCACCAAGGCGCTGGTGCCGTCGTTGCAGTCGAGTTCGGAAGTTGGGGTCGATGTCCTGGTCAGAGGTGCAAACTACACAGGTGTGGGAATCGGACAAATAGCTTATATAGGGGAGGTGTATGCTTCGATGGGTCGACTCCCTGGGTTGAGCGCACCGCGCCAACCTCAAAGACCCTACAGTATGGATGAAGTCGGAAGTTGGGTCCGATGACCGATTCGATACGTAGGCATATTGGCGAGGTCTGAATTTGTGTCCGATGACCTGCCATGCGCAGGAAGGCGGAATTTGGGTCCGATGACCGAGTTGATGGCGTGCCATGCGCAGAAAGGCGGAATTTGGGTCCGATGACCGAGTTGATGTTGATGGCCCGCCATGCACAGGAAGGCGGAATTTGGGTCCGATGACCGATTTGAAGGCGTGCCATACGCAAAAAGGCGGAGTTTGGGTCCGATGACCGAGTTGATATTGATGGCCCGCCATGCGCAGGAAGGCGGAATTTGGGTCCGATGACCTGACATACGCATGGAGTCCGACTCGGGGGCCGATGTTCGATTCGATGACTTGCATTGTGGGTAAAGTCGGAAGTTGTGGTCTTTGACCCGATTCGATGACCAGACTTCGGCTGCTTGAGAATCGGACAAATAACTTATATAGGGGAGGTAGTGTTCTCGAGCATCCTCCCCCCGTGCCCGTTTATGTCGATTGATGCTGGTGCTCGACTGGTTGGAGCGCTCGGATGCAAAAATCTTGCACCAGGATTTATCGATTGTGATGGACACGGCAAGTCTCCTGATTGCTATGCAGGAGCTCATCGTGAATCTCTATGCGGCCTTGGTATGGACTCGACCTGCGGAATGGTTCGGCAATGGTAGTCGCTCCAACACGTCCTTGCAATGGCCACAGAGGTGATTCGACTAGAGCTCCAGTCTAGCTTTTGGGTTGCTTGGCGGACTGGTATAGCCGCGATCGAGTTCCGGCCATGAACGTTTTAGATAGCTCTTGGGCTTTCTGGGACGGAAGTCGGAAGTTTGGGCTGTTGTCCGATTTGATGACCATTCTTCGGATGTGTGAGAATCGGACAAATAACTTATATAGGGGACTGTGTTGTCTCACGCAGCCCCCTCCGTGCCCCTCTATCTCGACCGATGTTGGTGCTTGAAAGGGTTGGGATCGCTCGGATTTATAAACGTGCACCACCATTTGTCGAGTGTGAGGGACGCGGCAGGTCTCCTAAATGCTATGCGGGCGCTCTCTGAGAATCTCTATCCGGCCTCGACACAGACTAGTCTTGCTGAATGGTTTGGCACTGGTAGTCGATCCAACACGTCGTTGTTGTGGCCGCCTAGGCGATTCGATTCGAGCCCCCGTCTAGCTTTTGGGTTGCTTGGCGGATTTTGCCCTATCCGCAAGTGAGCTCGGTCCCTAAACGTTCGAGAAACCCGATTGCTATGCGCCGACTCTCTTTCTTACGAGCCTCCATCTAGCTTTTGGGTCTCTACGGAACGGAAGTCGGAATCTGGGACCGTTGTTTGATTCGACGAGGCAGACTACGGTTGTGCGAGAATCGGACAAATAACTTATATAGGGGAGGTGTTGACTGGAGCATTCTCCCCCGTGCCCCTCTAACTCGACCAATGCTGGCGCTCGAACGGTGGTAGCGCTCGGATTTTCATTGAGCGCCAGCATTGGTCGATTTAGAGGGGCATGCGAGATTCCCGAATGCTATGCGAGGGCTCTAACGGAAATGTCTATTGGTTTCGGTATGGATGCAATTGCGAGTGGTTCGGCAAAGGTAGTCGTTCCGATGCGTCCATGTCGTGGCCAAATCGATAATTCGATTTGAGCCCTCGTATAGCATTTGGGTCTCTCGATGTGATTCCGCATTCCAGTCCCTTTGGGCACTGCTTGAGCCGCATCCCAGGGGGTTCCCTTCCCAATAATCTGCCTCGCAACCCGATTGCTATGCGGTGAGGCTCCTCGGCCGCCTCGGAACTATCTGTGTATCAGACGCATCGCGGGATAAGGGGTTGGCAACGGTAGTCGCCCCAAGCGCGTCCGATGCTTGGACCATTCCGAGGCGGCCCTGAAGCCTCTTCCGTCTAGCCGTTGGGTCCTTCTCGCCGCATCCCTCGCCTCGCACCCCGATTGCTATGCGGTGAGGCTCCTCGGCCGCCTCGGAACTATCTGTGTATCGGACGCGTCGCGGGATAAGGGGTTGTCACTGGTAGTCGCCCCAAGCGCGTCCGATGCTTGGACCATTCCGAGGCGGCCCTGAAGCCTCTTCCGTCTAGCCGTTGGGTCCTTCTCGCCGCATCCCTCGCCTCGCACCCCGATTGCTATGCGGTGAGGCTCCTCGGCCGCCTCGGAACTATCTGTGTATCGGACGCGTCGCGGGATAAGGGGTTGTCATTGGTAGTCGCCCCAAGCGCGTCCGATGCTTGGACCATTCCGAGGCGGCCCTGAAGCCTCTTCCGTCTAGCCGTTGGGTCCTTCTCGCCGCATCCCTCGCCTCGCACCCCGATTGCTATGCGGTGAGGCTCCTCGGCCGCCTCGGAACTATCTGTGTATCGGACGCGTCGCGGGATAAGGGGTTGTCACTGGTAGTCGCCCCAAGCGCGTCCGATGCTTGGACCATTCCGAGGCGGCCCTGAAGCCTCTTCCGTCTAGCCGTTGGGTCCTTCTCGCCGCATCCCTCGCCTCGCACCCCGATTGCTATGCGGTGAGGCTCCTCGGCCGCCTCGGAACTATCTGTGTATCGGACGCGTCGCGGGATAAGGGGTTGTCACTGGTAGTCGCCCCAAGCGCGTTCGATGCTTGGACCATTCCGAGGCGGCCCTGAAGCCTCTTCCGTCTAGCCGTTGGGTCCTTCTCGCCGCATCCCTCGCCTCGCACCCCGATTGCTATGCGGTGAGGCTCCTCGGCCGCCTTGGAACTATCTGTGTATCGGACGCGTCGCGGGATAAGGGGTTGTCACTGGTAGTCGCCCCAAGCGCGTCCGATGCTTGGACCATTCCGAGGCGGACCCGAAGCCTCTTCCGTCTAGCCGTTGGGTCCTTCTCGCCGCATCCTTCGCCTCGCACCCCGATTGCTATGCGGTGAGGCTCCTCGGCCGCCTCGGAACTATCTGTGTATCGGACGCGTCGCGGGATAAGGGGTTGTCACTGGTAGTCGCCCCAAGCGCGTCCGATGCTTGGACCATTCCGAGGCGGACCCGAAGCCTCTTCCGTCTAGCCGTTGGGTCCTTCTCGCCGCATCCCTCGCCTCGCACCCCGATTGCTATGCGGTGAGGCTCCTCGGCCGCCTTGGAACTATCTGTGTATCGGACGCGTCGCGGGATAAGGGGTTGTCACTGGTAGTCGCCCCAAGCGCGTCCGATGCTTGGACCATTCCGAGGCGGACCCGAAGCCTCTTCCGTCTAGCCGTTGGGTCCTTCTCGCCGCATCCCTCGCCTCGCACCCCGATTGCTATGCGGTGAGGCTCCTCGGCCGCCTTGGAACTATCTGTGTATCGGACGCGTCGCGGGATAAGGGGTTGTCACTGGTAGTCGCCCCAAGCGCGTCCGATGCTTGGACCATTCCGAGGCGGCCCCGAAGCCTCTTCCGTCTAGCCGTTGGGTCCTTCTCGCCGCATCCCTCGCCTCGCACCCCGATTGCTATGCGGTGAGGCTCCTCGGCCGCCTTGGAACTATCTGTGTATCGGACGCGTCGCGGGATAAGGGGTTGTCACTGGTAGTCGCCCCAAGCGCGTCCGATGCTTGGACCATTCCGAGGCGGCCCCGAAGCCTCTTCCGTGTAGCCGTTGGGTCCTTCTCGCCGCATCCCTCGCCTCGCACCCCGATTGCTATGCGGTGAGGCTCCTCGGCCGCCTTGGAACTATCTGTGTATCGGACGCGTCGCGGGATAAGGGGTTGTCACTGGTAGTCGCCCCAAGCGCGTCCGATGCTTGGACCATTCCGAGGCGGACCTGAAGCCTCTTCCCTCTAGCCGTTGGGGCTTTCTCGCCGCATCCCTCGCCTCGCACCCCGATTGCTATGCTGTGAGGCTCCTCGGCCGCCTTGGAACTATCTGTGTATCGGACGCATCGCGGGATAAGGGGTTGGCAGTGGTAGTCGCCCCAAGCGCATCCGATGCTTGGACCATTCCGAGGCGGCCCTGCAGCCTCTTCCGTCTAGCCGTTGGGGCCATCTCGCCGCATCCCCCACCTCGCACCACGATTGCTATGCGGTGAGGCTCCTTGGCCGCCTCGGAACTATCTGTGTATCGGACGCATCGCGGGATAAGGGGTTGTCACTGGTAGTCGCCCCAAGCGCGTCCGATGCTTGGACTATTCCGAGGCGGCCCTGCAGCCTCTTCCGTCTAGCCGTTGGGGCCATCTCGCTGCATCCCCCACCTCCTCGGCCGCCTCGGAACTATCTGTGTATCGGACGCATCGCGGGATAAGGGGTTGGCAGTGGTAGTCGCCCCAAGCGCGTCCGATGCTTGGACTATTCCGAGGCAGCCCTGCAGCCTCTTCCGTCTAGCCTTTGGGGCCATCTCGCCGCATCCCTCGCCTCGCACCCCGATTGCTATGCGGTGAGGCTCCTCGGCCGCCTGGGAACTATCTTCGTATCGGACGCATCGCGGGATAAGGGGTTGTCACTGGTAGTCGCCCCAAGCGCGTCCGATGCTTGGACTATTCCGAGGCGGCCCTGTGGCCTCTTCCGTCTAGCCGTTGGGGCCATCTCGCCGCATCCCCCACCTCGCACCCCGATTGCTATGCGGTGAGGCTCTTCGGCCGCCTTGGAACTATCTTCGTATCGGACGCATCGCGGGATAAGGGGTTGTCACTGGTAGTGGCCCCAAGCGCGTCCGATGCTTGGACTATTCCGAGGCGGCCCTGCAGCCTCTTCCGTCTAGCCGTTGGGGCCATCTCGCCGCATCCCCCACCTCGCACCCCGATTGCTATGCGGTGAGGCTCCTCGGCCGCCTTGGAACTATCTTCGTATCGGACGCATCGCGGGATAAGGGGTTGTCACTGGTAGTCGCCCCAAGCGCGTCCGATGCTTGGACTATTCCGACGCGGCCCTGTGGCCTCTTCCGTCTAGCCGTTGGGGCCATCTCGCCGCATCCCCCACCTCGCACCCCGATTGCTATGCGGTGAGGCTCCTCGGCCGCCTTGGAACCATCTTCGTATCGGACGCATCGCGGGATAGGGGGCTGTCACTGGTAGTCGCCCCAAGCGTGTCCGATGCTTGGACCATTCCTAGGCGGCCCTGAAGCCTCTTCCGTCTAGCCGTTGGGGCCTTCCCGCCCCATCCCTCGCCTCGCACCCCCGATTGCTATGCGGTGAGGCTCCTCGGCCGCCTTGGAACCATCTGTGTATCGGACGCATCGCGGGATAAGGGGTTGGCACTGGCAGTCGCCCCAAGCGCGTCCGATGCTTGGACCATTCCGAGGTGGCCCTGAAGCCTCTTCCGTCTAGCCGTTGGGGCCTTCCCGCCCCATCCCTCGCCTCGCACCCCGATTGATATGCGGTGAGGCTCCTCGGCCGCCTTGGAACTATCTGTGTATCGGACGCATCGCGGGATAAGGGGTTGGCACTGGTAGTCGTCCCAATCGCATCCGATGCTTGGACCATTCCGAGGCGGCCCTGCAGCCTCTTCCGTTTAGCCGTCGGGGCCTTCCCGCCGCATCCGTCGCCTCGCATCCCGATTCCTATGCGGTGAGTCTTCTCGGCCGCCGCGGAACTATACCTGTTATTGCTACTGCATCCTTCGGCTGGTAACCTCCTCTGCCGCCTTGGAACGTTCTCTTTGTCGGACGCGTCGCGGGATAAGGGGTTGGCACTGGTAGTCGCCCCAAGCGCGCCCGATGCATAGACCGCTCCGAGTCGACCTTGCTTTCAGCCTCTCACATGCATAGACCTCTCTGAGTCGACCCTGCAGCCTCTCACGTTTAGCCTTTGGAATCTCGCCTCACAACATGATTGCTATCCTTGATGCATCCCTTGCCTCGAGCCCTGATTGCTTTCTTGGCTGCATCCCTCCTCTCCTCACAGCCCGGT
>NW_026729025.1:0-10000 GCF_030272615.1 Cryptomeria japonica | reverse complement strand
CGTGCACCTTCGCTGCGGTGGGCACCTTGGCTGGGTTGCGCGCCTTGGTGGGCACCATGCAGTGCACGAAGTCGGAGCCCGGATTGCCCCGGGCGCGCACCTCCGCCAGGGTGGGCACCTTGGTGCGCACAACTTGCCTGGGCTGCGCACCAGGAAGGGCTCAAGATGGCACCCGCGTTCCGTTTTTTTCACTATCTTTCAGAACGGAAATTTTAAAATCTCGTTTTTTTTTGCCTTTTCTGGAAATTAGTGAAGGCAGCGCATCAAAGGTGCGCAACGCTGGTGCGAACCTGGGAGCGCTCCGATGTGTGCTCCAAGGTGCGGCGTGCACGAAGTCGGACCCCGGTTTGCCCCGGGTGCGCACCTCGCGTGCACCTTGGTGCGCACACCTTGGCTGGGTTGCGCGCCCTGGTGGGCACCATGGTGCGCACCAAGGAGCGCTCCGAAGTGTGCTCCAAGGTGCGGCGTGCACGAAGTCGGAGCCCGGTTTGCCCCGGGTGCGCACCTCGCGTGCACCTTCGCCGCGGTGGGCACCATGGCGTGCACGAAGTCGGAGCCCGGTTTGCCCCGGGTGCGCACCTCGCGTGCACCTTCGCCGGGGTGGGCACCTTGGTGTGCAGACCTTGGCTGGGTTGCGCGCCCTGGTGGGCACCATGGTGCGCACCAAGGAGCGCTCCGAAGTGTGCTCCAAGGTGCGGCCTGCACGAAGTCGGAGCCCGGTTTGCCCCGGGTGTGCACCTCGGGTGGGCACCTTGGTGCGCATGCCTTGCCTGGGCTGCGCACCAGGGCGGGCTCAAGATGGCACCCGCGTTCCTTTTTTTTCACTATCTTTCAAAACGGAAATTTTAAAATCTCATTTTTTTTTGCCTTTTTCTGGAAATTAGTGAAGGCAGCGCATCAAAGGTGCGCACCTCGCTGCCCACCACGGTGCGCAACGCCGGTGGGCACCCGGGAGTGCTTCGAAGTGTGCTCCAAGGTGCTGCGTGCACGTTGTCGGAGCCCGGTTTGCCCCGGGTGCGCACCTCGCGTGCACCTTCGTCGGGGTGGGCACCTTGGCTGGGTTTGCCCCGGCTGCGCTCCGAAGCGGGGTTATTGGAGCGCCGCCTCTTTTTTTGTCGGAGCGTTTGGTGGGGTTTCTCGCATTGGCTCTTCCGAGGCCCGGTTGCCACCCTGGCGCGCACGAAGTCGGAAGTAGGGTTAATTGCCCGGGTGCGCACCTTTGCCAGGGTGGGCACCTTACCTGGGCTGCGCACCAGGGCGGGCTCAAGATGGCACGCGCGTTCCGTTTTTTTCACTATCTTTCAAAACGGAAATTTTAAAATCTCCTTTTTTTTTTGCCTTTTCTGGAAATTAGTGAAGGCAGCGCATCAAAGGTGCGCACCTCGCTGCCCACCTTGGTGTGCTCTGAGGTGCGCACCCGGGAGCGCTACGAAGTGTGCTCCAAGGTGCGGCGTGCACGTTGTCGGAGCCCGGTTTGCCCCGGGTGCGCACCTCGCCTGCACCTTGGCCGGGGTGGGCACCTTGGCTGGGTTTGCCCAGGGTGCGCTCCGAAGCGGGGTTACTGGAGCGCCCCCTCTTTTTTTGTCAGAGCGTTTGGTGGGGTTTCTCGCATTGGCTCTTCCCAGGCCCGGTTGTTGGGTGCGCTCCCACCCTGGCGCGCGCGAAGTTGGAAGTTGGGTTAATTGCCCGGGCGCGCACCTTCGCCAGGGTGGGCACCTTGGTGCGCACACCTTGGCTGGGCTGCGCACCAGGGCGGGCTCAAGATGGCACCAGCATTCCCTTTTTCTCACTATCTTTCAAAACGGAAATTTTAAAATCTCGTTTTTTTTTTGCCTTTTATGGAAATTAGTGAAGGCATCGCATCAAAGGTGCGCACCTCGCTGCCCACCTTGGTGTGCTCCGAGGTGCCCACCACGGTGCGCAACGCCGGTGCGAACCCGGGAGCGCCCCGATGTGTGCTCCAAGGTGCGGCGTGCACGAAGTCGGACCCCGGTTTGCCCCGGGTGCGCACCTCGCGTGCACCTTGGTGCGCACACCTTGGCTGGGTTGCGCGGCCTGGTGGGCACCATGGTGCGCACCAAGGAGCGCTCCGAAGTGTGCTCCAAGGTGCGGCGTGCACGAAGTCGGAGCCCGGTTTGCCCCGGGTACGCACCTCGCGTGCACCTTCGCCGGGGTGGGCACCTCGGCTGGGTTGCGCGCCCTGGTGCGCACCAAGGAGCGCTCCGAAGTGTGCTCCAAGGTGCGGCGTGCACGAAGTCGGAGCCCGGTTTGCCCCGGGTGCGCACCTTCGCCGCGGTGCGCACCATGGCGTGCACGAAGTCGGAGCCCGGTTTGCCCCGGGTGCGCACCTCGCGTGCACCTTCGGCGGGGTTGCGCGCCCTGGTGGGCACCATGGTGCGCACCAAGGAGCGCTCCGAAGTGTGCTCCAAGGTGCGGCGTGCACGAAGTCGGAGCCCGGTTTGCCCCGGGTGCGCACCTCGCGTGCACCTTCGGCGGGGTTGCGCGCCCTGGTGGGCACCATGGTGCGCACCAAGGAGCGCTCCGAAGTGTGCTCCAAGGTGCGGCGTGCACGAAGTCGGAGCCCGGTTTGCCCCGGGTGCGCACCTCGCGTGCACCTTCGCCGCGGTGGGCACCATGGCGTGCACGAAGTCGGAGCCCGGTTTGCCCCGGGTGCGCACCTCGCGTGCACCTTCGCCGGGGTGGGCACCTCGGCTGGGTTGCGCGCCCTGGTGCGCACCAAGGAGCGCTCCGAAGTGTGCTCCAAGGTGCGGCGTGCACGAAGTCGGAGCCCGGTTTGCCCCGGGTGCGCACCTCGCGTGCACCTTCGCCAGGGTGGGCACCTCGGTGCGCACACCTTCTCAATGTTTTCTTGCCTTTTCTGGAAATTGGTGAAGGCAGCGCATCAAAGGTGCGCACCTCGGTGTGCTCCGAGGTGCGAACCCGAGAGCGCTCCGAGGTGCCCACGAAGTCGAAAGTCGGGTTAATTGCATTGTTTTCCCCGGGTGCGCTCCGAGGTGCGCAACATCGGCGCGCACCAAGGAGGGCTCCGAAGTGTGCTCCAAGGTGCGCACGATGGCGTGCACCTCTGGTGCGCACGATTCGGAGCTCGGTTTGACCGGGGTGCGCACACCTTGGCTGGGTTGCGCACCTTTTGTGCGCTCCAAGGTGCGCACGAAGTCGGAGCTCGGTTTGCCCCGGGTGCGCACCTTCGCCAGGGTGCGCACCTTGATGCGCACGCCTTGGCTGGGCTGCGCACCTTGGTGGGCGCCATGGTGCGCACCTTTCGTGCGCTCCAAGGTGCGCACGAAGTCGGAGCTCGGTTTGCCCCGGGTGCGCACCTTGGTGGGCGCCATGGTGCACTCCGAGGTGCCCAAGATTGGTGCGCACCAAGGAGCGCTCCGAAGTGCGCTCCAAGGTGCGCGCGAAGTCGAAAGTTGGGTTAATTGTCCGGTTTGCCTCGGGTGCGCACCTTGCGTGCACCTTCGCCAGGGTGGGCGCCTTGGTGCGCACACCTTGGCTGGGCTGCGCACACCTTGGCACCCGCGTTTCCTTCATTTTAAATTTTTTTTTTTTACAATCTCTCAAGTGGGAAATTCTATAATCTCAACTTTTTTTGCCTTTTCAGGAAACTTTTGAATGGAGCGCATCATTGGTGCGCTCCGAAGTGTGCTCCAAAGCTCTCTCCAGCTGCGTGCACCTGCCCCGGCCGCGCACCCGGCCCCGCCCAGCTTCGCTCACCTGTCCCGGGCGTCTGGTGCGGAACCTTAGAGTAAGAAACATCACCGTGCACCTTGGCCAACGTGCGCGACTCGACCGAGCGCGCACTGGCCGAGGTGCACACCGATTTCACCTGGGTGCGCGCGCAGCACCTCGGGCGCACCGGGGTGCGCGCACAACGCCCGGGTTGCACCGTGGCCTGTGTGCTCGGGGCGCCTCGGGTGCGCGCTCGGTGTCGCCCCCGCGCGCGCGGTAGTGCGGGCAGCGCACCCCGGCCCGGCCCGGCCCCGACGAGAACGCAAACGGGCAAAAGGTTTATTCAAATAGCATTGCGACGCCCGGCGAAAAACTAAAAAAGGGTGCAACACCGGGACTTCCCGGGAGGTCACCCATCCCAGTACTACTCCGGCCCAAGCGCGCTTAACTGCGGAGTTCTGATGGGATCCGGTGCACTAACGCTGGTATGATCGCACCCGTTATGAGCTTGTCGCAGTGTGTACTTAGCAAACCGCGACCCACGTGCGAATCCACCCCGGCCACCCACCCCCGTCGAGGTGCACACCCTCCCTCGCGAAGTGCGCCCCGTTCGCCAAGTGTGAGCCCTGCCCGGGTGCGCGCACCTTGCTAGGGCGTCGGGTGTGCACCCGGCCCGGCCTACGTGCGTGCACCTGGAGGGGGCGTCGTGTGCGTGCAGTGTCCCGTCTGCAACGCGGTGCCCACACACCACCTCGGGCGCAACGACCTGCGCTCACATGTGGGCCGAGTGCACCTTGGTGCATGTTCGGGGCGCCTCGGGTGCACGCTCGATCTTGCCCCGGTGCACCAAGGCGCTCGGTTTGCCCCGGGTGCGCACTTGGTGCAAGGTGGGCACCCAAAATAGGGATCAAGCACCAAAACACAAGTTTCGGGATGCAAAATGGGACCCAAGGACCACAAATGCGTTCCAAGACCCATGATGGGTCCACGAGAACAAAAATGTGTTCCGAGACTTAATAAACAAATATTGGGTTTTAGGAGAAGAAACATGCTCTGATGCCCAAAACGAGAATCGACCCCGAAAAGGCCACAGGCCAAAAGTGGGATGCGAGACAAAAAAAAATGGGACCCGAGGACCAAAATTGGGTTCCCAGGTCGAAGACAGGGCAACCGGACAAGAAACGACCTCTAAGGCTCGAAATGAGTCCCGACGACTAAAACTTGACAAGAAGCACCCATCAGGCACCCAACTCGACACCCATGGGATGCCGACCCACCCGGGCTTCCACCTAGCACACCTTGGCACCCACCCACCCTCGCACCCAACCTCGCACCCAACTTAGCACCTTTGAACCCACATTGGCACTCACCCTGACCCTGGCACCTTGGAACCCACATTGGCACTCACCTTGACCCTGGCACCCACCTTTGCACTCACCTTGGGACCCACCCTGGCTCCCACCTCGGCACCCACCCAGACACCCACCTTGGTTCCTTGGCACCCACCTTGGATCCTTGGCACCCACCCCGACACCCACCTTGGCACGCAACTTGGCTACTTGCCACCCACCTTGGCTCCTTGACGCCCACCCCGACAACCACCCCGTGACCTACCCTGGCTAGGGTTGGTGCACACCCACCCTGGTGCCCACCTTGGCACCCACCCTATGACCCACCTTGGCACGCACCTTAGTACCCACCCCGTTACCCACCCTAGGACCCACCCCGTGACCCACCTTGGCCAGGGTGGGTGCACCCACCCTGGTGCCCACCTTGGCACCCACCCATCCTAGCACCCAGCCTGTGACCGGGCTTGGAACCCAACCTTGCACCCGCACCCGTCTTGGCCAGTGTGGGTGCGCACCCATCCTGGCACCCACGTTGTGACACACCCTTTAACCCACGCACCCTAGCACCCACGTTGGCACCCACCTTGGAACCCAACCTAGCAACTTGGCACCCACCCCGTGACCCACCTTGGCATCCACCATAGCAGTCGCCGACTTGGCACCCACCTCGGCACCCACCTTGACACTTGTGGACCCACCTTGCCACTCACCCTAGCATCGACCCATCCTAGCACCCACCCTGGCACCTTTGCACCCTAGCACTCACCCATCCTAGCACCTAACCTGTGACCCACCTTGACACTCACCCTCGCACCCACCTTGGAACCCAACCTAGCACCCACCCACCCTGACACCAACCCTAGCACCTACCCACCCTTGCACCCACCCTGTGACCCATCTTGGCACCCACCCATCCTACCACTCAACCTATCACCCACCTTCTCACCCACCTTGGCATCCACCTTAGCACCCACCCACACTGGCACCTTGGCACCCACCTCGGGCAAGGTGGGTGCACACCCACCCTGGCACCCAATTTAGAACCCACCGAGCATGTTACCCACCTTGGCACCCACATTGCAGCCCACCCTAGTACCCACCCTATGACCCACATTGGCATCCACACCCTAGCACCCAGGCACCTCGACACCCGCCTTGACACCCACCCTAGCACTGAACCTGTGACCCACCTTGGAACTCACCCTAGAACCCACCCACCCTGTGAACCACCTTGGCATCCACCTTAGCACCCACCCACCTTGGCACCCACTCTAGCACTCACCCATCCTAACACCCAACTTGTTACCCACCTTGGCACCCGCCCTCGCGTCCACCTTGAAACCCACCCTAGCACCCACCCACGCAGGAGCCCACCTTGGCACCCAACCTAACACCCACGCATCCTGGCACCCAACTTGTGACCCACCTTGGAACCCACCCTAGTACCCACCTTTGAACCCACTATATCACCAACCCACCTTGGCACCCACCCTATGACCCTCTTTGGAATCCACCCTAGCACGCACCCACCCTGGCACCCACCATGGAGCGCACCCTAGCACCCACCCACCTCGGCACGCACCTCAACACCCACCTTGGTGTGCGCACTGCGCCAACCTCTCAAAGACCCTATGTGGTGCGCTCCAAAGTGTACACCTTTGGTGCGCTCCAAGGTGCGCACCTTTGGTGCACACCGAGGTGCACACCAAAGTGTGCACCGAGGTGAGCACCAAAGTGCACTCCAGGGTGCACACCAAGGCGTGCACCTTTGGTGCGGTCAATGCAAACGAATTCGGAAGTTGGGGTCGATGTCCTAATCGCTGCTGCAGACTACACGTATGAGAATCGGACAAATAGCTTTATATAGGGGAGGTGTTGCGTTTGATGGGTCGACTCCCCTGGTTGTGTGCACTGCACCAACTTCAAAGACCCTGTCTTGTTTAAGAAGTCAAAAGTTGGGGTGGATGTCCTAATCATTGCTGCAGTCTACGCATGTATGAGAATCAGACAAATAGCTTATATAGGGGAGGTGTTGCATTCGGTGGGTTGACTCCCCTGGTTGTGCGCACTGCGCCAACCTCAAAGACCCCGCATAGCAGAAGAAGTCGGAAGTCGGATTTTGGTGAGCACCAAGGCGTGCACCTTTGGTGCGGTCAACGCAGACGAATTCAGAAGTTGGGGTGGATGTCCTAATCGTTGTTGCAGGCTACACATGTATGAGAATCAGACAAATAGCTTATATAGGGGAGGTGTTGGGTTTGATGGGTCAACTCCCTTGGTTGTGCGCATTACGCCAACCTCAAAGACCTTGTTTTCGTTAAGAAGTCAAAAGTTGGGGTCAATGTCCTAATGGCTCCTGCAGGCTACACATGTATGAGAATCGGACAAATAGCTTATATAGGGGAGGTGTTGGGTTTGATGGGTCGACTCCCCTGGTTGTGCGCATTACGTCAACCTCAAAGACCTTGTTTTCGTTAAGAAGTCAAAAGTTGGGGTCGATGTCCTAATTGCTCCTGTAGACTACACATGTATGAGAATCAGACAAATAGCTTATATAGGGGAGGTGTTGGGTTTGATGGGTTGACTCCCCTAGTTGTTCGCATTACACCAACCTCAAAGACCTTGTTTTCGTTTAGAAGCCGAAAGTTGGGGTCGATGTCCTAATTGCTCCTGCAGGCTACGCATGTATGAGAATCAGACAAATAGCTTATATAGGGGAGGTGTTGGGTTTGATGGGTCGACTCCCCTGGTTGTGCGCATTGCGCCAACCTCAAAGACCCTGCATTGCGGATGAAGTCGAAAGTCAGAGTTTGGTGTGCTACAAGGTGTGGTCGAAGGTGCTCACCTAGGTGTGCACCTTTGGAGCACAGGAAAAGTGCCCTCCAAAAGTGCGCACCTTTGGAGTGCACAAAAGTGCCCTCCAAAAGTGCGCACCTTTGGAGCGCAGAAAAGTGCCCTCCAAAAAGTGCCCTCCAAAAGTGCGCACCTTTGGAGCGCAGAAAAGTGCCCTCCAAAAAGTGCCCTCCAAAAGTGCGCACCTTTGGAGCGCAGAAAAGTGCCCTCCAAAAAGTGCCCTCCAAAAGTGCGCACCTTTGGAGCGCAGAAAAGTGCCCTCCAAAAAGTGCCCTCCAAAAGTGCGCACCTTTGGAGCGCAGAAAAGTGCCCTCCAAAAAGTGCCCTCCAAAAGTGCGCACCTTTGGAGCGCAGAAAAGTGCCCTCCAAAAAGTGCCCTCCAAAAGTGCGCACCTTTGGAGCGCAGAAAAGTGCCCTCCAAAAAGTGCCCTCCAAAAGTGCGCACCTTTGGAGCGCAGAAAAGTGCCCTCCAAAAAGTGCCCTCCAAAAGTGCGCACCTTTGGAGCGCAGAAAAGTGCCCTCCAAAAAGTGCCCTCCAAAAGTGCGCACCTTTGGAGCGCAGAAAAGTGCCCTCCAAAAAGTGCCCTCCAAAAGTGCGCACCTTTGGAGCGCAGAAAAGTGCCCTCCAAAAGTGCGCACTTTTGGTGCGCACCAAGGCGCTGGTTCGGTCGTTGCAGGCGAGTTCGGAAGTTGGGGTCGATGTCCTGAGCGGAGGTGCAAACTACACAGGTGTCGGAATCGGACAAATAGCTTATATAGGGGAGGTGTATGCTTCGATGGGTCGACTCCCCAGGTTGAGCGCACCGCGCCAACCTCAAAGACCCTACGGTATGGATGAAGTCGGAAGTTGGGTCCGATGACCGATTCGATTAGTAGGTATGCTCATGAGGTCGGAATTTGGGTCCGATGACCTGCCATGTGCAGGAAGGCGAATGTTGACACTGTGCGTTGCAAGGTGCACACCAAGGCGCTGGTGCGGTCTTTTTAGTCGAGTTCGGAAGTTGGGGTCGATGTCCTGATCGGAGGTGCAAGCTACACAGGTGTGGGAATCGGACAAATAGCTTATATAGGGGAGGTGTATGCTTCGTTGGGTCGACTCCCCGGGTTGAGCGCACCGCGCCAACCTCAAAGACCCTACGGTATGGATGAAGTCGGAAGTTGGGTCCGATGACCGATTCGATATGTAGGCATACTCGCGAGGTCGGAATTTGGGTCCGATGACCTGCCACGTGCAGGAAGGCGAATGTTGGCACTGTGCGTTGCAAGGTGCGCACCAAGGCGCTGGTTCGGTCGTTGGAGGCGAGTTCGGAAGTTGGGGTCGATGTCTTGATCGGAGGTGCAAACTACACAGGTGTGGGAATCGGACAAATAGCTTATATAGGGGAGGTGTATGCTTCGTTGGGTCGACTCCCCGGGTTGAGCGCACCGCGCCAACCTCAAAGACCCTACGGTATGGATGAAGTCGGAAGTTGGGTCCGATGACCGATTCGATATGTAGGCATACTCGCGAGGTCGGAATTTGGGTCCGATGACCTGCCATGTGCAGGAAGGCGAATGTTGGGACTGTGCGTCGCAAGGTGCGCACCAAGGCGCTGGTGCCGTCGTTGCAGTCGAGTTCGGAAGTTGGGGTCGATGTCCTGGTCAGAGGTGCAAACTACACAGGTGTGGGAATCGGACAAATAGCTTATATAGGGGAGGTGTATGCTTCGATGGGTCGACTCCCTGGGTTGAGCGCACCGCGCCAACCTCAAAGACCCTACAGTATGGATGAAGTCGGAAGTTGGGTCCGATGACCGATTCGATACGTAGGCATATTGGCGAGGTCTGAATTTGTGTCCGATGACCTGCCATGCGCAGGAAGGCGGAATTTGGGTCCGATGACCGAGTTGATGGCGTGCCATGCGCAGAAAGGCGGAATTTGGGTCCGATGACCGAGTTGATGTTGATGGCCCGCCATGCACAGGAAGGCGGAATTTGGGTCCGATGACCGATTTGAAGGCGTGCCATACGCAAAAAGGCGGAGTTTGGGTCCGATGACCGAGTTGATATTGATGGCCCGCCATGCGCAGGAAGGCGGAATTTGGGTCCGATGACCTGACATACGC
>NW_026729024.1:260000-275014 GCF_030272615.1 Cryptomeria japonica | reverse complement strand
GAGGTCACCTCGAAGCGGTCTAAGAATCGGGCGCACTTGGGGCGACTACCAGTGCCAACCCCTTATCCCGCGGTGCGTCCGACACACAGAAATTTCCAAGGCGGCCAAGGAGCCTCCCCGCATAGCAATCGGGGTGTGAGGTTACGGATGCAGCATTGATAGCAATCGAGGTGTGAGGCGAAGGATGCAGAAGTGAGAGCCGAGGGATGTAGCAGAGATAGCAATCGGGGTGTGTGATGCAGAAGAGATAGCAATCGAGGTGTGCGGTGGGAAGGGCCCAGCAGCCAGAATGCATGAAGCGACGGATGAAGCAGTGATGACAACCGGGCTGTGAGGAGAGGAGGGATGCAGCCAAGAAAGCAATCAGGGCTCGAGGCAAGGGATGCATCAAGGATAGCAATCATGTTGTGAGGCGAGATTCCAAAGGCTAAACGTGAGAGGCTGCAGGGTCGACTCAGAGAGGTCTATGCATGTGAGAGGCTGAAAGCAAGGTCGACTCGGAGCGGTCTATGCATCGGGCGCGCTTGGGGCGACTACCAGTGCCAACCCCTTATCCCGCGACGCGTCCGACAAAGAGAACGTTCCAAGGCGGCAGAGGAGGTTACCAGCCGAAGGATGCAGTAGCAATAACAGGTATAGTTCCGCGGCGGCCGAGAAGACTCACCGCATAGGAATCGGGATGCGAGGCGAGGGATGCGGCGGGAAGGCCCCGACGGCTAAACGGAAGAGGCTGCAGGGCCGCCTCGGAATGGTCCAAGCATCGGATGCGATTGGGACGACTACCAGTGCCAACCCCTTATCCCGCGATGCGTCCGATACACAGATAGTTCCAAGGCGGCCGAGGAGCCTCACCGCATATCAATCGGGGTGCGAGGCGAGGGATGGGGCGGGAAGGCCCCAACGGCTAGACGGAAGAGGCTTCAGGGCCACCTCGGAATGGTCCAAGCATCGGACGCGCTTGGGGCGACTGCCAGTGCCAACCCCTTATCCCGCGATGCGTCCGATACACAGATGGTTCCAAGGCGGCCGAGGAGCCTCACCGCATAGCAATCGGGGGTGCGAGGCGAGGGATGGGGCGGGAAGGCCCCAACGGCTAGACGGAAGAGGCTTCAGGGCCGCCTAGGAATGGTCCAAGCATCGGACACGCTTGGGGCGACTACCAGTGACAGCCCCCTATCCCGCGATGCGTCCGATACGAAGATGGTTCCAAGGCGGCCGAGGAGCCTCACCGCATAGCAATCGGGGTGCGAGGTGGGGGATGCGGCGAGATGGCCCCAACGGCTAGACGGAAGAGGCCACAGGGCCGCGTCGGAATAGTCCAAGCATCGGACGCGCTTGGGGCGACTACCAGTGACAACCCCTTATCCCGCGATGCGTCCGATACGAAGATAGTTCCAAGGCGGCCGAGGAGCCTCACCGCATAGCAATCGGGGTGCGAGGTGGGGGATGCGGCGAGATGGCCCCAACGGCTAGACGGAAGAGGCTGCAGGGCCGCCTCGGAATAGTCCAAGCATCGGACGCGCTTGGGGCCACTACCAGTGACAACCCCTTATCCCGCGATGCGTCCGATACGAAGATAGTTCCAAGGCGGCCGAAGAGCCTCACCGCATAGCAATCGGGGTGCGAGGTGGGGGATGCGGCGAGATGGCCCCAACGGCTAGACGGAAGAGGCCACAGGGCCGCCTCGGAATAGTCCAAGCATCGGACGCGCTTGGGGCGACTACCAGTGACAACCCCTTATCCCGCGATGCGTCCGATACGAAGATAGTTCCCAGGCGGCCGAGGAGCCTCACCGCATAGCAATCGGGGTGCGAGGCGAGGGATGCGGCGAGATGGCCCCAAA
This sequence comes from Cryptomeria japonica, assembly GCF_030272615.1. Lineage (NCBI taxonomy): Eukaryota > Viridiplantae > Streptophyta > Pinopsida > Cupressales > Cupressaceae > Cryptomeria > Cryptomeria japonica. The sequence continues at coordinate 273,171 of NW_026729024.1, read as the reverse complement.
GGCTAGACGGAAGAGGCTGCAGGGCTGCCTCGGAATAGTCCAAGCATCGGACGCGCTTGGGGCGACTACCACTGCCAACCCCTTATCCCGCGATGCGTCCGATACACAGATAGTTCCGAGGCGGCCGAGGAGGTGGGGGATGCAGCGAGATGGCCCCAACGGCTAGACGGAAGAGGCTGCAGGGCCGCCTCGGAATAGTCCAAGCATCGGACGCGCTTGGGGCGACTACCAGTGACAACCCCTTATCCCGCGATGCGTCCGATACACAGATAGTTCCGAGGCGGCCAAGGAGCCTCACCGCATAGCAATCGTGGTGCGAGGTGGGGGATGCGGCGAGATGGCCCCAACGGCTAGACGGAAGAGGCTGCAGGGCCGCCTCGGAATGGTCCAAGCATCGGATGCGCTTGGGGCGACTACCACTGCCAACCCCTTATCCCGCGATGCGTCCGATACACAGATAGTTCCAAGGCGGCCGAGGAGCCTCACAGCATAGCAATCAGGGTGCGAGGCGAGGGATGCGGCGAGAAAGCCCCAACGGCTAGAGGGAAGAGGCTTCAGGTCCGCCTCGGAATGGTCCAAGCATCGGACGCGCTTGGGGCGACTACCAGTGACAACCCCTTATCCCGCGACGCGTCCGATACACAGATAGTTCCAAGGCGGCCGAGGAGCCTCACCGCATAGCAATCGGGGTGCGAGGCGAGGGATGCGGCGAGAAGGACCCAACGGCTACACGGAAGAGGCTTCGGGGCCGCCTCGGAATGGTCCAAGCATCGGACGCGCTTGGGGCGACTACCAGTGACAACCCCTTATCCCGCGACGCGTCCGATACACAGATAGTTCCAAGGCGGCCGAGGAGCCTCACCGCATAGCAATCGGGGTGCGAGGCGAGGGATGCGGCGAGAAGGACCCAACGGCTAGACGGAAGAGGCTTCGGGGCCGCCTCGGAATGGTCCAAGCATCGGACGCGCTTGGGGCGACTACCAGTGACAACCCCTTATCCCGCGACGCGTCCGATACACAGATAGTTCCAAGGCGGCCGAGGAGCCTCACCGCATAGCAATCGGGGTGCGAGGCGAGGGATGCGGCGAGAAGGACCCAACGGCTAGACGGAAGAGGCTTCGGGTCCGCCTCGGAATGGTCCAAGCATCGGACGCGCTTGGGGCGACTACCAGTGACAACCCCTTATCCCGCGACGCGTCCGATACACAGATAGTTCCAAGGCGGCCGAGGAGCCTCACCGCATAGCAATCGGGGTGCGAGGCGAGGGATGCGGCGAGAAGGACCCAACGGCTAGACGGAAGAGGCTTCGGGTCCGCCTCGGAATGGTCCAAGCATCGGACGCGCTTGGGGCGACTACCAGTGACAACCCCTTATCCCGCGACGCGTCCGATACACAGATAGTTCCAAGGCGGCCGAGGAGCCTCACCGCATAGCAATCGGGGTGCGAGGCGAGGGATGCGGCGAGAAGGACCCAACGGCTAGACGGAAGAGGCTTCGGGTCCGCCTCGGAATGGTCCAAGCATCGGACGCGCTTGGGGCGACTACCAGTGACAACCCCTTATCCCGCGACGCGTCCGATACACAGATAGTTCCGAGGCGGCCGAGGAGCCTCACCGCATAGCAATCGGGGTGCGAGGCGAAGGATGCGGCGAGAAGGACCCAACGGCTAGACGGAAGAGGCTTCGGGTCCGCCTCGGAATGGTCCAAGCATCGGACGCGCTTGGGGCGACTACCAGTGACAACCCCTTATCCCGCGACGCGTCCGATACACAGATAGTTCCAAGGCGGCCGAGGAGCCTCACCGCATAGCAATCGGGGTGCGAGGCGAGGGATGCGGCGAGAAGGACCCAACGGCTAGACGGAAGAGGCTTCAGGGCCGCCTCGGAATGGTCCAAGCATCGAACGCGCTTGGGGCGACTACCAGTGACAACCCCTTATCCCGCGACGCGTCCGATACACAGATAGTTCCGAGGCGGCCGAGGAGCCTCACCGCATAGCAATCGGGGTGCGAGGCGAGGGATGCGGCGAGAAGGACCCAACGGCTAGACGGAAGAGGCTTCAGGGCCGCCTCGGAATGGTCCAAGCATCGGACGCGCTTGGGGCGACTACCAGTGACAACCCCTTATCCCGCGACGCGTCCGATACACAGATAGTTCCGAGGCGGCCGAGGAGCCTCACCGCATAGCAATCGGGGTGCGAGGCGAGGGATGCGGCGAGAAGGACCCAACGGCTAGACGGAAGAGGCTTCAGGGCCGCCTCGGAATGGTCCAAGCATCGGACGCGCTTGGGGCGACTACCAATGACAACCCCTTATCCCGCGACGCGTCCGATACACAGATAGTTCCGAGGCGGCCGAGGAGCCTCACCGCATAGCAATCGGGGTGCGAGGCGAGGGATGCGGCGAGAAGGACCCAACGGCTAGACGGAAGAGGCTTCAGGGCCGCCTCGGAATGGTCCAAGCATCGGACGCGCTTGGGGCGACTACCAGTGACAACCCCTTATCCCGCGACGCGTCCGATACACAGATAGTTCCGAGGCGGCCGAGGAGCCTCACCGCATAGCAATCGGGGTGCGAGGCGAGGGATGCGGCGAGAAGGACCCAACGGCTAGACGGAAGAGGCTTCAGGGCCGCCTCGGAATGGTCCAAGCATCGGACGCGCTTGGGGCGACTACCGTTGCCAACCCCTTATCCCGCGATGCGTCTGATACACAGATAGTTCCGAGGCGGCCGAGGAGCCTCACCGCATAGCAATCGGGTTGCGAGGCAGATTATTGGGAAGGGAACCCCCTGGGATGCGGCTCAAGCAGTGCCCAAAGGGACTGGAATGCGGAATCACATCGAGAGACCCAAATGCTATACGAGGGCTCAAATCGAATTATCGATTTGGCCACGACATGGACGCATCGGAACGACTACCTTTGCCGAACCACTCGCAATTGCATCCATACCGAAACCAATAGACATTTCCGTTAGAGCCCTCGCATAGCATTCGGGAATCTCGCATGCCCCTCTAAATCGACCAATGCTGGCGCTCAATGAAAATCCGAGCGCTACCACCGTTCGAGCGCCAGCATTGGTCGAGTTAGAGGGGCACGGGGGAGAATGCTCCAGTCAACACCTCCCCTATATAAGTTATTTGTCCGATTCTCGCACAACCGTAGTCTGCCTCGTCGAATCAAACAACGGTCCCAGATTCCGACTTCCGTTCCGTAGAGACCCAAAAGCTAGATGGAGGCTCGCAAGAAAGAGAGTCGGCGCATAGCAATCGGGTTTCTCGAACGTTTAGGGACCGAGCTCACTTGCGGATAGGGCAAAATCCGCCAAGCAACCCAAAAGCTAGACGGGGGCTCGAATCGAATCGCCTAGGCGGCCACAACAACGACGTGTTGGATCGACTACCAGTGCCAAACCATTCAGCAAGACTAGTCTGTGTCGAGGCCGGATAGAGATTCTCAGAGAGCGCCCGCATAGCATTTAGGAGACCTGCCGCGTCCCTCACACTCGACAAATGGTGGTGCACGTTTATAAATCCGAGCGATCCCAACCCTTTCAAGCACCAACATCGGTCGAGATAGAGGGGCACGGAGGGGGCTGCGTGAGACAACACAGTCCCCTATATAAGTTATTTGTCCGATTCTCACACATCCGAAGAATGGTCATCAAATCGGACAACAGCCCAAACTTCCGACTTCCGTCCCAGAAAGCCCAAGAGCTATCTAAAACGTTCATGGCCGGAACTCGATCGCGGCTATACCAGTCCGCCAAGCAACCCAAAAGCTAGACTGGAGCTCTAGTCGAATCACCTCTGTGGCCATTGCAAGGACGTGTTGGAGCGACTACCATTGCCGAACCATTCCGCAGGTCGAGTCCATACCAAGGCCGCATAGAGATTCACGATGAGCTCCTGCATAGCAATCAGGAGACTTGCCGTGTCCATCACAATCGATAAATCCTGGTGCAAGATTTTTGCATCCGAGCGCTCCAACCAGTCGAGCACCAGCATCAATCGACATAAACGGGCACGGGGGGAGGATGCTCGAGAACACTACCTCCCCTATATAAGTTATTTGTCCGATTCTCAAGCAGCCGAAGTCTGGTCATCGAATCGGGTCAAAGACCACAACTTCCGACTTTACCCACAATGCAAGTCATCGAATCGAACATCGGCCCCCGAGTCGGACTCCATGCGTATGTCAGGTCATCGGACCCAAATTCCGCCTTCCTGCGCATGGCGGGCCATCAATATCAACTCGGTCATCGGACCCAAACTCCGCCTTTTTGCGTATGGCACGCCTTCAAATCGGTCATCGGACCCAAATTCCGCCTTCCTGTGCATGGCGGGCCATCAACATCAACTCGGTCATCGGACCCAAATTCCGCCTTTCTGCGCATGGCACGCCATCAACTCGGTCATCGGACCCAAATTCCGCCTTCCTGCGCATGGCAGGTCATCGGACACAAATTCAGACCTCGCCAATATGCCTACGTATCGAATCGGTCATCGGACCCAACTTCCGACTTCATCCATACTGTAGGGTCTTTGAGGTTGGCGCGGTGCGCTCAACCCAGGGAGTCGACCCATCGAAGCATACACCTCCCCTATATAAGCTATTTGTCCGATTCCCACACCTGTGTAGTTTGCACCTCTGACCAGGACATCGACCCCAACTTCCGAACTCGACTGCAACGACGGCACCAGCGCCTTGGTGCGCACCTTGCGACGCACAGTCCCAACATTCGCCTTCCTGCACATGGCAGGTCATCGGACCCAAATTCCGACCTCGCGAGTATGCCTACATATCGAATCGGTCATCGGACCCAACTTCCGACTTCATCCATACCGTAGGGTCTTTGAGGTTGGCGCGGTGCGCTCAACCCGGGGAGTCGACCCAACGAAGCATACACCTCCCCTATATAAGCTATTTGTCCGATTCCCACACCTGTGTAGTTTGCACCTCCGATCAAGACATCGACCCCAACTTCCGAACTCGCCTCCAACGACCGAACCAGCGCCTTGGTGCGCACCTTGCAACGCACAGTGCCAACATTCGCCTTCCTGCACGTGGCAGGTCATCGGACCCAAATTCCGACCTCGCGAGTATGCCTACATATCGAATCGGTCATCGGACCCAACTTCCGACTTCATCCATACCGTAGGGTCTTTGAGGTTGGCGCGGTGCGCTCAACCCGGGGAGTCGACCCAACGAAGCATACACCTCCCCTATATAAGCTATTTGTCCGATTCCCACACCTGTGTAGCTTGCACCTCCGATCAGGACATCGACCCCAACTTCCGAACTCGACTAAAAAGACCGCACCAGCGCCTTGGTGTGCACCTTGCAACGCACAGTGTCAACATTCGCCTTCCTGCACATGGCAGGTCATCGGACCCAAATTCCGACCTCATGAGCATACCTACTAATCGAATCGGTCATCGGACCCAACTTCCGACTTCATCCATACCGTAGGGTCTTTGAGGTTGGCGCGGTGCGCTCAACCTGGGGAGTCGACCCATCGAAGCATACACCTCCCCTATATAAGCTATTTGTCCGATTCCGACACCTGTGTAGTTTGCACCTCCGCTCAGGACATCGACCCCAACTTCCGAACTCGCCTGCAACGACCGAACCAGCGCCTTGGTGCGCACCAAAAGTGCGCACTTTTGGAGGGCACTTTTCTGCGCTCCAAAGGTGCGCACTTTTGGAGGGCACTTTTTGGAGGGCACTTTTCTGCGCTCCAAAGGTGCGCACTTTTGGAGGGCACTTTTTGGAGGGCACTTTTCTGCGCTCCAAAGGTGCGCACTTTTGGAGGGCACTTTTTGGAGGGCACTTTTCTGCGCTCCAAAGGTGCGCACTTTTGGAGGGCACTTTTTGGAGGGCACTTTTCTGCGCTCCAAAGGTGCGCACTTTTGGAGGGCACTTTTTGGAGGGCACTTTTCTGCGCTCCAAAGGTGCGCACTTTTGGAGGGCACTTTTTGGAGGGCACTTTTCTGCGCTCCAAAGGTGCGCACTTTTGGAGGGCACTTTTTGGAGGGCACTTTTCTGCGCTCCAAAGGTGCGCACTTTTGGAGGGCACTTTTTGGAGGGCACTTTTCTGCGCTCCAAAGGTGCGCACTTTTGGAGGGCACTTTTTGGAGGGCACTTTTCTGCGCTCCAAAGGTGCGCACTTTTGGAGGGCACTTTTCTGCGCTCCAAAGGTGCGCACTTTTGGAGGGCACTTTTGTGCACTCCAAAGGTGCGCACTTTTGGAGGGCACTTTTCCTGTGCTCCAAAGGTGCACACCTAGGTGAGCACCTTCGACCACACCTTGTAGCACACCAAACTCTGACTTTCGACTTCATCCGCAATGCAGGGTCTTTGAGGTTGGCGCAATGCGCACAACCAGGGGAGTCGACCCATCAAACCCAACACCTCCCCTATATAAGCTATTTGTCTGATTCTCATACATGCGTAGCCTGCAGGAGCAATTAGGACATCGACCCCAACTTTCGGCTTCTAAACGAAAACAAGGTCTTTGAGGTTGGTGTAATGCGAACAACTAGGGGAGTCAACCCATCAAACCCAACACCTCCCCTATATAAGCTATTTGTCTGATTCTCATACATGTGTAGTCTACAGGAGCAATTAGGACATCGACCCCAACTTTTGACTTCTTAACGAAAACAAGGTCTTTGAGGTTGACGTAATGCGCACAACCAGGGGAGTCGACCCATCAAACCCAACACCTCCCCTATATAAGCTATTTGTCCGATTCTCATACATGTGTAGCCTGCAGGAGCCATTAGGACATTGACCCCAACTTTTGACTTCTTAACGAAAACAAGGTCTTTGAGGTTGGCGTAATGCGCACAACCAAGGGAGTTGACCCATCAAACCCAACACCTCCCCTATATAAGCTATTTGTCTGATTCTCATACATGTGTAGCCTGCAACAACGATTAGGACATCCACCCCAACTTCTGAATTCGTCTGCGTTGACCGCACCAAAGGTGCACGCCTTGGTGCTCACCAAAATCCGACTTCCGACTTCTTCTGCTATGCGGGGTCTTTGAGGTTGGCGCAGTGCGCACAACCAGGGGAGTCAACCCACCGAATGCAACACCTCCCCTATATAAGCTATTTGTCTGATTCTCATACATGCGTAGACTGCAGCAATGATTAGGACATCCACCCCAACTTTTGACTTCTTAAACAAGACAGGGTCTTTGAAGTTGGTGCAGTGCACACAACCAGGGGAGTCGACCCATCAAACGCAACACCTCCCCTATATAAAGCTATTTGTCCGATTCTCATACGTGTAGTCTGCAGCAGCGATTAGGACATCGACCCCAACTTCCGAATTCGTTTGCATTGACCGCACCAAAGGTGCACGCCTTGGTGTGCACCCTGGAGTGCACTTTGGTGCTCACCTCGGTGCACACTTTGGTGTGCACCTCGGTGTGCACCAAAGGTGCGCACCTTGGAGCGCACCAAAGGTGTACACTTTGGAGCGCACCACATAGGGTCTTTGAGAGGTTGGCGCAGTGCGCACACCAAGGTGGGTGTTGAGGTGCGTGCCGAGGTGGGTGGGTGCTAGGGTGCGCTCCATGGTGGGTGCCAGGGTGGGTGCGTGCTAGGGTGGATTCCAAAGAGGGTCATAGGGTGGGTGCCAAGGTGGGTTGGTGATATAGTGGGTTCAAAGGTGGGTACTAGGGTGGGTTCCAAGGTGGGTCACAAGTTGGGTGCCAGGATGCGTGGGTGTTAGGTTGGGTGCCAAGGTGGGCTCCTGCGTGGGTGGGTGCTAGGGTGGGTTTCAAGGTGGACGCGAGGGCGGGTGCCAAGGTGGGTAACAAGTTGGGTGTTAGGATGGGTGAGTGCTAGAGTGGGTGCCAAGGTGGGTGGGTGCTAAGGTGGATGCCAAGGTGGTTCACAGGGTGGGTGGGTTCTAGGGTGAGTTCCAAGGTGGGTCACAGGTTCAGTGCTAGGGTGGGTGTCAAGGCGGGTGTCGAGGTGCCTGGGTGCTAGGGTGTGGATGCCAATGTGGGTCATAGGGTGGGTACTAGGGTGGGCTGCAATGTGGGTGCCAAGGTGGGTAACATGCTCGGTGGGTTCTAAATTGGGTGCCAGGGTGGGTGTGCACCCACCTTGCCCGAGGTGGGTGCCAAGGTGCCAGTGTGGGTGGGTGCTAAGGTGGATGCCAAGGTGGGTGAGAAGGTGGGTGATAGGTTGAGTGGTAGGATGGGTGGGTGCCAAGATGGGTCACAGGGTGGGTGCAAGGGTGGGTAGGTGCTAGGGTTGGTGTCAGGGTGGGTGGGTGCTAGGTTGGGTTCCAAGGTGGGTGCGAGGGTGAGTGTCAAGGTGGGTCACAGGTTAGGTGCTAGGATGGGTGAGTGCTAGGGTGCAAAGGTGCCAGGGTGGGTGCTAGGATGGGTCGATGCTAGGGTGAGTGGCAAGGTGGGTCCACAAGTGTCAAGGTGGGTGCCGAGGTGGGTGCCAAGTCGGCGACTGCTATGGTGGATGCCAAGGTGGGTCACGGGGTGGGTGCCAAGTTGCTAGGTTGGGTTCCAAGGTGGGTGCCAACGTGGGTGCTAGGGTGCGTGGGTTAAAGGGTGTGTCACAACGTGGGTGCCAGGATGGGTGCGCACCCACACTGGCCAAGACGGGTGCGGGTGCAAGGTTGGGTTCCAAGCCCGGTCACAGGCTGGGTGCTAGGATGGGTGGGTGCCAAGGTGGGCACCAGGGTGGGTGCACCCACCCTGGCCAAGGTGGGTCACGGGGTGGGTCCTAGGGTGGGTAACGGGGTGGGTACTAAGGTGCGTGCCAAGGTGGGTCATAGGGTGGGTGCCAAGGTGGGCACCAGGGTGGGTGTGCACCAACCCTAGCCAGGGTAGGTCACGGGGTGGTTGTCGGGGTGGGCGTCAAGGAGCCAAGGTGGGTGGCAAGTAGCCAAGTTGCGTGCCAAGGTGGGTGTCGGGGTGGGTGCCAAGGATCCAAGGTGGGTGCCAAGGAACCAAGGTGGGTGTCTGGGTGGGTGCCGAGGTGGGAGCCAGGGTGGGTCCCAAGGTGAGTGCAAAGGTGGGTGCCAGGGTCAAGGTGAGTGCCAATGTGGGTTCCAAGGTGCCAGGGTCAGGGTGAGTGCCAATGTGGGTTCAAAGGTGCTAAGTTGGGTGCGAGGTTGGGTGCGAGGGTGGGTGGGTGCCAAGGTGTGCTAGGTGGAAGCCCGGGTGGGTCGGCATCCCATGGGTGTCGAGTTGGGTGCCTGATGGGTGCTTCTTGTCAAGTTTTAGTCGTCGGGACTCATTTCGAGCCTTAGAGGTCGTTTCTTGTCCGGTTGCCCTGTCTTCGACCTGGGAACCCAATTTTGGTCCTCGGGTCCCATTTTTTTTTGTCTCGCATCCCACTTTTGGCCTGTGGCCTTTTCGGGGTCGATTCTCGTTTTGGGCATCAGAGCATGTTTCTTCTCCTAAAACCCAATATTTGTTTATTAAGTCTCGGAACACATTTTTGTTCTCGTGGACCCATCATGGGTCTTGGAACGCATTTGTGGTCCTTGGGTCCCATTTTGCATCCCGAAACTTGTGTTTTGGTGCTTGATCCCTATTTTGGGTGCCCACCTTGCACCAAGTGCGCACCCGGGGCAAACCGAGCGCCTTGGTGCACCGGGGCAAGATCGAGCGTGCACCCGAGGCGCCCCGAACATGCACCAAGGTGCACTCGGCCCACATGTGAGCGCAGGTCGTTGCGCCCGAGGTGGTGTGTGGGCACCGCGTTGCAGACGGGACACTGCACGCACACGACGCCCCCTCCAGGTGCACGCACGTAGGCCGGGCCGGGTGCACACCCGACGCCCTAGCAAGGTGCGCGCACCCGGGCAGGGCTCACACTTGGCGAACGGGGCGCACTTCGCGAGGGAGGGTGTGCACCTCGACGGGGGTGGGTGGCCGGGGTGGATTCGCACGTGGGTCGCGGTTTGCTAAGTACACACTGCGACAAGCTCATAACGGGTGCGATCATACCAGCGTTAGTGCACCGGATCCCATCAGAACTCCGCAGTTAAGCGCGCTTGGGCCGGAGTAGTACTGGGATGGGTGACCTCCCGGGAAGTCCCGGTGTTGCACCCTTTTTTAGTTTTTCGCCGGGCGTCGCAATGCTATTTGAATAAACCTTTTGCCCGTTTGCGTTCTCGTCGGGGCCGGGCCGGGCCGGGGTGCGCTGCCCGCACTACCGCGCGCGCGGGGGCGACACCGAGCGCGCACCCGAGGCGCCCCGAGCACACAGGCCACGGTGCAACCCGGGCGTTGTGCGCGCACCCCGGTGCGCCCGAGGTGCTGCGCGCGCACCCAGGTGAAATCGGTGTGCACCTCGGCCAGTGCGCGCTCGGTCGAGTCGCGCACGTTGGCCAAGGTGCACGGTGATGTTTCTTACTCTAAGGTTCCGCACCAGACGCCCGGGACAGGTGAGCGAAGCTGGGCGGGGCCGGGTGCGCGGCCGGGGCAGGTGCACGCAGCTGGAGAGAGCTTTGGAGCACACTTCGGAGCGCACCAATGATGCGCTCCATTCAAAAGTTTCCTGAAAAGGCAAAAAAAGTTGAGATTATAGAATTTCCCACTTGAGAGATTGTAAAAAAAAAAAATTTAAAATGAAGGAAACGCGGGTGCCAAGGTGTGCGCAGCCCAGCCAAGGTGTGCGCACCAAGGCGCCCACCCTGGCGAAGGTGCACGCAAGGTGCGCACCCGAGGCAAACCGGACAATTAACCCAACTTTCGACTTCGCGCGCACCTTGGAGCGCACTTCGGAGCGCTCCTTGGTGCGCACCAATCTTGGGCACCTCGGAGTGCACCATGGCGCCCACCAAGGTGCGCACCCGGGGCAAACCGAGCTCCGACTTCGTGCGCACCTTGGAGCGCACGAAAGGTGCGCACCATGGCGCCCACCAAGGTGCGCAGCCCAGCCAAGGCGTGCGCATCAAGGTGCGCACCCTGGCGAAGGTGCGCACCCGGGGCAAACCGAGCTCCGACTTCGTGCGCACCTTGGAGCGCACAAAAGGTGCGCAACCCAGCCAAGGTGTGCGCACCCCGGTCAAACCGAGCTCCGAATCGTGCGCACCAGAGGTGCACGCCATCGTGCGCACCTTGGAGCACACTTCGGAGCCCTCCTTGGTGCGCGCCGATGTTGCGCACCTCGGAGCGCACCCGGGGAAAACAATGCAATTAACCCGACTTTCGACTTCGTGGGCACCTCGGAGCGCTCTCGGGTTCGCACCTCGGAGCACACCGAGGTGCGCACCTTTGATGCGCTGCCTTCACCAATTTCCAGAAAAGGCAAGAAAACATTGAGAAGGTGTGCGCACCGAGGTGCCCACCCTGGCGAAGGTGCACGCGAGGTGCGCACCCGGGGCAAACCGGGCTCCGACTTCGTGCACGCCGCACCTTGGAGCACACTTCGGAGCGCTCCTTGGTGCGCACCAGGGCGCGCAACCCAGCCGAGGTGCCCACCCCGGCGAAGGTGCACGCGAGGTGCGCACCCGGGGCAAACCGGGCTCCGACTTCGTGCACGCCATGGTGCCCACCGCGGCGAAGGTGCACGCGAGGTGCGCACCCGGGGCAAACCGGGCTCCGACTTCGTGCACGCCGCACCTTGGAGCACACTTCGGAGCGCTCCTTGGTGCGCACCATGGTGCCCACCAGGGCGCGCAACCCCGCCGAAGGTGCACGCGAGGTGCGCACCCGGGGCAAACCGGGCTCCGACTTCGTGCACGCCGCACCTTGGAGCACACTTCGGAGCGCTCCTTGGTGCGCACCATGGTGCCCACCAGGGCGCGCAACCCCGCCGAAGGTGCACGCGAGGTGCGCACCCGGGGCAAACCGGGCTCCGACTTCGTGCACGCCATGGTGCGCACCGCGGCGAAGGTGCGCACCCGGGGCAAACCGGGCTCCGACTTCGTGCACGCCGCACCTTGGAGCACACTTCGGAGCGCTCCTTGGTGCGCACCAGGGCGCGCAACCCAGCCGAGGTGCCCACCCCGGCGAAGGTGCACGCGAGGTGCGTACCCGGGGCAAACCGGGCTCCGACTTCGTGCACGCCGCACCTTGGAGCACACTTCGGAGCGCTCCTTGGTGCGCACCATGGTGCCCACCAGGCCGCGCAACCCAGCCAAGGTGTGCGCACCAAGGTGCACGCGAGGTGCGCACCCGGGGCAAACCGGGGTCCGACTTCGTGCACGCCGCACCTTGGAGCACACATCGGGGCGCTCCCGGGTTCGCACCGGCGTTGCGCACCGTGGTGGGCACCTCGGAGCACACCAAGGTGGGCAGCGAGGTGCGCACCTTTGATGCGATGCCTTCACTAATTTCCATAAAAGGCAAAAAAAAAACGAGATTTTAAAATTTCCGTTTTGAAAGATAGTGAGAAAAAGGGAATGCTGGTGCCATCTTGAGCCCGCCCTGGTGCGCAGCCCAGCCAAGGTGTGCGCACCAAGGTGCCCACCCTGGCGAAGGTGCGCGCCCGGGCAATTAACCCAACTTCCAACTTCGCGCGCGCCAGGGTGGGAGCGCACCCAACAACCGGGCCTGGGAAGAGCCAATGCGAGAAACCCCACCAAACGCTCTGACAAAAAAAGAGGGGGCGCTCCAGTAACCCCGCTTCGGAGCGCACCCTGGGCAAACCCAGCCAAGGTGCAGGCGAGGTGCGCACCCGGGGCAAACCGGGCTCCGACAACGTGCACGCCGCACCTTGGAGCACACTTCGTAGCGCTCCCGGGTGCGCACCTCAGAGCACACCAAGGTGGGCAGCGAGGTGCGCACCTTTGATGCGCTGCCTTCACTAATTTCCAGAAAAGGCAAAAAAAAAAGGAGATTTTAAAATTTCCGTTTTGAAAGATAGTGAAAAAAACGGAACGCGCGTGCCATCTTGAGCCCGCCCTGGTGCGCAGCCCAGGTAAGGTGCCCACCCTGGCAAAGGTGCGCACCCGGGCAATTAACCCTACTTCCGACTTCGTGCGCGCCAGGGTGGCAACCGGGCCTCGGAAGAGCCAATGCGAGAAACCCCACCAAACGCTCCGACAAAAAAAGAGGCGGCGCTCCAATAACCCCGCTTCGGAGCGCAGCCGGGGCAAACCCAGCCAAGGTGCCCACCCCGACGAAGGTGCACGCGAGGTGCGCACCCGGGGCAAACCGGGCTCCGACAACGTGCA
>NW_026729024.1:235000-250000 GCF_030272615.1 Cryptomeria japonica | reverse complement strand
CTCGCTCACGGGAGAGAGAAGCCAAGGAGACCACGAGAGTGCTGAGAGTGGGACAGCGCTGAATAGGCGGGAGAAGCCTGCGCGTATAAACGGAGATATATATCCAATTGCAACACGTGCCAAAGATCGAGAACAATGGCAGAAATGCTAGTAACGTGCACTTCGGGACCAACGCATCACCGGAAGACAACCGCCAAACATCGAAAGAGTCGCGATGCTCCGCAACCTACGTGCAAAGCGGTCGCACACCGGGTAAGGGAGTGAGAGCCCCAAACATAGCTGGGCGAGGCGCTCACTCCGCTCTTTAATATCTCGTTAATACCGCCAAGGAAATGGCACAAGCACACACACACAAGCATCCTCGGAAGAGGACAGTTCGAGTGACAGGTCAAATCCAAGAGTTCCGAAGACTACCTCCAGGAACAATCGGGAACAAGACCGATTACAAGTCGTCGAGTCTGTTACTGGGCGAACACGAGATGCGCACAGGAAATCGATCAGCCCTCACAATGGCCCAAGGCCAGAGATCGGACTGCTACGATTTACCCCAACAATCATCGTGCCACTCTTCGCAGAGAGGTGATAGACGCCAACGAGCCCGCGCATAGCAATCGAGGTGTAAAAAGGGCGTTGAAGGCAGGAAGCCTGGACGAAAGAGGCTACGAGGTCACCTCGAAGCGGTCTAAGAATCGGGCGCACTTGGGGCGACTACCAGTGCCAACCCCTTATCCCGCGGTGCGTCCGACACACAGAAATTTCCAAGGCGGCCAAGGAGCCTCCCCGCATAGCAATCGGGGTGTGAGGTTACGGATGCAGCATTGATAGCAATCGAGGTGTGAGGCGAAGGATGCAGAAGTGAGAGCCGAGGGATGTAGCAGAGATAGCAATCGGGGTGTGTGATGCAGAAGAGATAGCAATCGAGGTGTGCGGTGGGAAGGGCCCAGCAGCCAGAATGCATGAAGCGACGGATGAAGCAGTGATGACAACCGGGCTGTGAGGAGAGGAGGGATGCAGCCAAGAAAGCAATCAGGGCTCGAGGCAAGGGATGCATCAAGGATAGCAATCATGTTGTGAGGCGAGATTCCAAAGGCTAAACGTGAGAGGCTGCAGGGTCGACTCAGAGAGGTCTATGCATGTGAGAGGCTGAAAGCAAGGTCGACTCGGAGCGGTCTATGCATCGGGCGCGCTTGGGGCGACTACCAGTGCCAACCCCTTATCCCGCGACGCGTCCGACAAAGAGAACGTTCCAAGGCGGCAGAGGAGGTTACCAGCCGAAGGATGCAGTAGCAATAACAGGTATAGTTCCGCGGCGGCCGAGAAGACTCACCGCATAGGAATCGGGATGCGAGGCGAGGGATGCGGCGGGAAGGCCCCGACGGCTAAACGGAAGAGGCTGCAGGGCCGCCTCGGAATGGTCCAAGCATCGGATGCGATTGGGACGACTACCAGTGCCAACCCCTTATCCCGCGATGCGTCCGATACACAGATAGTTCCAAGGCGGCCGAGGAGCCTCACCGCATATCAATCGGGGTGCGAGGCGAGGGATGGGGCGGGAAGGCCCCAACGGCTAGACGGAAGAGGCTTCAGGGCCACCTCGGAATGGTCCAAGCATCGGACGCGCTTGGGGCGACTGCCAGTGCCAACCCCTTATCCCGCGATGCGTCCGATACACAGATGGTTCCAAGGCGGCCGAGGAGCCTCACCGCATAGCAATCGGGGGTGCGAGGCGAGGGATGGGGCGGGAAGGCCCCAACGGCTAGACGGAAGAGGCTTCAGGGCCGCCTAGGAATGGTCCAAGCATCGGACACGCTTGGGGCGACTACCAGTGACAGCCCCCTATCCCGCGATGCGTCCGATACGAAGATGGTTCCAAGGCGGCCGAGGAGCCTCACCGCATAGCAATCGGGGTGCGAGGTGGGGGATGCGGCGAGATGGCCCCAACGGCTAGACGGAAGAGGCCACAGGGCCGCGTCGGAATAGTCCAAGCATCGGACGCGCTTGGGGCGACTACCAGTGACAACCCCTTATCCCGCGATGCGTCCGATACGAAGATAGTTCCAAGGCGGCCGAGGAGCCTCACCGCATAGCAATCGGGGTGCGAGGTGGGGGATGCGGCGAGATGGCCCCAACGGCTAGACGGAAGAGGCTGCAGGGCCGCCTCGGAATAGTCCAAGCATCGGACGCGCTTGGGGCCACTACCAGTGACAACCCCTTATCCCGCGATGCGTCCGATACGAAGATAGTTCCAAGGCGGCCGAAGAGCCTCACCGCATAGCAATCGGGGTGCGAGGTGGGGGATGCGGCGAGATGGCCCCAACGGCTAGACGGAAGAGGCCACAGGGCCGCCTCGGAATAGTCCAAGCATCGGACGCGCTTGGGGCGACTACCAGTGACAACCCCTTATCCCGCGATGCGTCCGATACGAAGATAGTTCCCAGGCGGCCGAGGAGCCTCACCGCATAGCAATCGGGGTGCGAGGCGAGGGATGCGGCGAGATGGCCCCAAAGGCTAGACGGAAGAGGCTGCAGGGCTGCCTCGGAATAGTCCAAGCATCGGACGCGCTTGGGGCGACTACCACTGCCAACCCCTTATCCCGCGATGCGTCCGATACACAGATAGTTCCGAGGCGGCCGAGGAGGTGGGGGATGCAGCGAGATGGCCCCAACGGCTAGACGGAAGAGGCTGCAGGGCCGCCTCGGAATAGTCCAAGCATCGGACGCGCTTGGGGCGACTACCAGTGACAACCCCTTATCCCGCGATGCGTCCGATACACAGATAGTTCCGAGGCGGCCAAGGAGCCTCACCGCATAGCAATCGTGGTGCGAGGTGGGGGATGCGGCGAGATGGCCCCAACGGCTAGACGGAAGAGGCTGCAGGGCCGCCTCGGAATGGTCCAAGCATCGGATGCGCTTGGGGCGACTACCACTGCCAACCCCTTATCCCGCGATGCGTCCGATACACAGATAGTTCCAAGGCGGCCGAGGAGCCTCACAGCATAGCAATCAGGGTGCGAGGCGAGGGATGCGGCGAGAAAGCCCCAACGGCTAGAGGGAAGAGGCTTCAGGTCCGCCTCGGAATGGTCCAAGCATCGGACGCGCTTGGGGCGACTACCAGTGACAACCCCTTATCCCGCGACGCGTCCGATACACAGATAGTTCCAAGGCGGCCGAGGAGCCTCACCGCATAGCAATCGGGGTGCGAGGCGAGGGATGCGGCGAGAAGGACCCAACGGCTACACGGAAGAGGCTTCGGGGCCGCCTCGGAATGGTCCAAGCATCGGACGCGCTTGGGGCGACTACCAGTGACAACCCCTTATCCCGCGACGCGTCCGATACACAGATAGTTCCAAGGCGGCCGAGGAGCCTCACCGCATAGCAATCGGGGTGCGAGGCGAGGGATGCGGCGAGAAGGACCCAACGGCTAGACGGAAGAGGCTTCGGGGCCGCCTCGGAATGGTCCAAGCATCGGACGCGCTTGGGGCGACTACCAGTGACAACCCCTTATCCCGCGACGCGTCCGATACACAGATAGTTCCAAGGCGGCCGAGGAGCCTCACCGCATAGCAATCGGGGTGCGAGGCGAGGGATGCGGCGAGAAGGACCCAACGGCTAGACGGAAGAGGCTTCGGGTCCGCCTCGGAATGGTCCAAGCATCGGACGCGCTTGGGGCGACTACCAGTGACAACCCCTTATCCCGCGACGCGTCCGATACACAGATAGTTCCAAGGCGGCCGAGGAGCCTCACCGCATAGCAATCGGGGTGCGAGGCGAGGGATGCGGCGAGAAGGACCCAACGGCTAGACGGAAGAGGCTTCGGGTCCGCCTCGGAATGGTCCAAGCATCGGACGCGCTTGGGGCGACTACCAGTGACAACCCCTTATCCCGCGACGCGTCCGATACACAGATAGTTCCAAGGCGGCCGAGGAGCCTCACCGCATAGCAATCGGGGTGCGAGGCGAGGGATGCGGCGAGAATGACCCAACGGCTAGACGGAAGAGGCTTCGGGTCCGCCTCGGAATGGTCCAAGCATCGGACGCGCTTGGGGCGACTACCAGTGACAACCCCTTATCCCGCGACGCGTCCGATACACAGATAGTTCCGAGGCGGCCGAGGAGCCTCACCGCATAGCAATCGGGGTGCAAGGCGAAGGATGCGGCGAGAAGGACCCAACGGCTAGACGGAAGAGGCTTCGGGTCCGCCTCGGAATGGTCCAAGCATCGGACGCGCTTGGGGCGACTACCAGTGACAACCCCTTATCCCGCGACGCGTCCGATACACAGATAGTTCCAAGGCGGCCGAGGAGCCTCACCGCATAGCAATCGGGGTGCGAGGCGAGGGATGCGGCGAGAAGGACCCAACGGCTAGACGGAAGAGGCTTCAGGGCCGCCTCGGAATGGTCCAAGCATCGAACGCGCTTGGGGCGACTACCAGTGACAACCCCTTATCCCGCGACGCGTCCGATACACAGATAGTTCCGAGGCGGCCGAGGAGCCTCACCGCATAGCAATCGGGGTGCGAGGCGAGGGATGCGGCGAGAAGGACCCAACGGCTAGACGGAAGAGGCTTCAGGGCCGCCTCGGAATGGTCCAAGCATCGGACGCGCTTGGGGCGACTACCAGTGACAACCCCTTATCCCGCGACGCGTCCGATACACAGATAGTTCCGAGGCGGCCGAGGAGCCTCACCGCATAGCAATCGGGGTGCGAGGCGAGGGATGCGGCGAGAAGGACCCAACGGCTAGACGGAAGAGGCTTCAGGGCCGCCTCGGAATGGTCCAAGCATCGGACGCGCTTGGGGCGACTACCAATGACAACCCCTTATCCCGCGACGCGTCCGATACACAGATAGTTCCGAGGCGGCCGAGGAGCCTCACCGCATAGCAATCGGGGTGCGAGGCGAGGGATGCGGCGAGAAGGACCCAACGGCTAGACGGAAGAGGCTTCAGGGCCGCCTCGGAATGGTCCAAGCATCGGACGCGCTTGGGGCGACTACCAGTGACAACCCCTTATCCCGCGACGCGTCCGATACACAGATAGTTCCGAGGCGGCCGAGGAGCCTCACCGCATAGCAATCGGGGTGCGAGGCGAGGGATGCGGCGAGAAGGACCCAACGGCTAGACGGAAGAGGCTTCAGGGCCGCCTCGGAATGGTCCAAGCATCGGACGCGCTTGGGGCGACTACCGTTGCCAACCCCTTATCCCGCGATGCGTCTGATACACAGATAGTTCCGAGGCGGCCGAGGAGCCTCACCGCATAGCAATCGGGTTGCGAGGCAGATTATTGGGAAGGGAACCCCCTGGGATGCGGCTCAAGCAGTGCCCAAAGGGACTGGAATGCGGAATCACATCGAGAGACCCAAATGCTATACGAGGGCTCAAATCGAATTATCGATTTGGCCACGACATGGACGCATCGGAACGACTACCTTTGCCGAACCACTCGCAATTGCATCCATACCGAAACCAATAGACATTTCCGTTAGAGCCCTCGCATAGCATTCGGGAATCTCGCATGCCCCTCTAAATCGACCAATGCTGGCGCTCAATGAAAATCCGAGCGCTACCACCGTTCGAGCGCCAGCATTGGTCGAGTTAGAGGGGCACGGGGGAGAATGCTCCAGTCAACACCTCCCCTATATAAGTTATTTGTCCGATTCTCGCACAACCGTAGTCTGCCTCGTCGAATCAAACAACGGTCCCAGATTCCGACTTCCGTTCCGTAGAGACCCAAAAGCTAGATGGAGGCTCGCAAGAAAGAGAGTCGGCGCATAGCAATCGGGTTTCTCGAACGTTTAGGGACCGAGCTCACTTGCGGATAGGGCAAAATCCGCCAAGCAACCCAAAAGCTAGACGGGGGCTCGAATCGAATCGCCTAGGCGGCCACAACAACGACGTGTTGGATCGACTACCAGTGCCAAACCATTCAGCAAGACTAGTCTATGTCGAGGCCGGATAGAGATTCTCAGAGAGCGCCCGCATAGCATTTAGGAGACCTGCCGCGTCCCTCACACTCGACAAATGGTGGTGCACGTTTATAAATCCGAGCGATCCCAACCCTTTCAAGCACCAACATCGGTCGAGATAGAGGGGCACGGAGGGGGCTGCGTGAGACAACACAGTCCCCTATATAAGTTATTTGTCCGATTCTCACACATCCGAAGAATGGTCATCAAATCGGACAACAGCCCAAACTTCCGACTTCCGTCCCAGAAAGCCCAAGAGCTATCTAAAACGTTCATGGCCGGAACT
Source organism: Cryptomeria japonica (assembly GCF_030272615.1). Classification (NCBI taxonomy): domain Eukaryota; kingdom Viridiplantae; phylum Streptophyta; class Pinopsida; order Cupressales; family Cupressaceae; genus Cryptomeria; species Cryptomeria japonica. Next base: position 243,754 of record NW_026729024.1, on the reverse strand, counting down.
CGATCGCGGCTATACCAGTCCGCCAAGCAACCCAAAAGCTAGACTGGAGCTCTAGTCGAATCACCTCTGTGGCCATTGCAAGGACGTGTTGGAGCGACTACCATTGCCGAACCATTCCGCAGGTCGAGTCCATACCAAGGCCGCATAGAGATTCACGATGAGCTCCTGCATAGCAATCAGGAGACTTGCCGTGTCCATCACAATCGATAAATCCTGGTGCAAGATTTTTGCATCCGAGCGCTCCAACCAGTCGAGCACCAGCATCAATCGACATAAACGGGCACGGGGGGAGGATGCTCGAGAACACTACCTCCCCTATATAAGTTATTTGTCCGATTCTCAAGCAGCCGAAGTCTGGTCATCGAATCGGGTCAAAGACCACAACTTCCGACTTTACCCACAATGCAAGTCATCGAATCGAACATCGGCCCCCGAGTCGGACTCCATGCGTATGTCAGGTCATCGGACCCAAATTCCGCCTTCCTGCGCATGGCGGGCCATCAATATCAACTCGGTCATCGGACCCAAACTCCGCCTTTTTGCGTATGGCACGCCTTCAAATCGGTCATCGGACCCAAATTCCGCCTTCCTGTGCATGGCGGGCCATCAACATCAACTCGGTCATCGGACCCAAATTCCGCCTTTCTGCGCATGGCACGCCATCAACTCGGTCATCGGACCCAAATTCCGCCTTCCTGCGCATGGCAGGTCATCGGACACAAATTCAGACCTCGCCAATATGCCTACGTATCGAATCGGTCATCGGACCCAACTTCCGACTTCATCCATACTGTAGGGTCTTTGAGGTTGGCGCGGTGCGCTCAACCCAGGGAGTCGACCCATCGAAGCATACACCTCCCCTATATAAGCTATTTGTCCGATTCCCACACCTGTGTAGTTTGCACCTCTGACCAGGACATCGACCCCAACTTCCGAACTCGACTGCAACGACGGCACCAGCGCCTTGGTGCGCACCTTGCGACGCACAGTCCCAACATTCGCCTTCCTGCACATGGCAGGTCATCGGACCCAAATTCCGACCTCGCGAGTATGCCTACATATCGAATCGGTCATCGGACCCAACTTCCGACTTCATCCATACCGTAGGGTCTTTGAGGTTGGCGCGGTGCGCTCAACCCGGGGAGTCGACCCAACGAAGCATACACCTCCCCTATATAAGCTATTTGTCCGATTCCCACACCTGTGTAGTTTGCACCTCCGATCAAGACATCGACCCCAACTTCCGAACTCGCCTCCAACGACCGAACCAGCGCCTTGGTGCGCACCTTGCAACGCACAGTGCCAACATTCGCCTTCCTGCACGTGGCAGGTCATCGGACCCAAATTCCGACCTCGCGAGTATGCCTACATATCGAATCGGTCATCGGACCCAACTTCCGACTTCATCCATACCGTAGGGTCTTTGAGGTTGGCGCGGTGCGCTCAACCCGGGGAGTCGACCCAACGAAGCATACACCTCCCCTATATAAGCTATTTGTCCGATTCCCACACCTGTGTAGCTTGCACCTCCGATCAGGACATCGACCCCAACTTCCGAACTCGACTAAAAAGACCGCACCAGCGCCTTGGTGTGCACCTTGCAACGCACAGTGTCAACATTCGCCTTCCTGCACATGGCAGGTCATCGGACCCAAATTCCGACCTCATGAGCATACCTACTAATCGAATCGGTCATCGGACCCAACTTCCGACTTCATCCATACCGTAGGGTCTTTGAGGTTGGCGCGGTGCGCTCAACCTGGGGAGTCGACCCATCGAAGCATACACCTCCCCTATATAAGCTATTTGTCCGATTCCGACACCTGTGTAGTTTGCACCTCCGCTCAGGACATCGACCCCAACTTCCGAACTCGCCTGCAACGACCGAACCAGCGCCTTGGTGCGCACCAAAAGTGCGCACTTTTGGAGGGCACTTTTCTGCGCTCCAAAGGTGCGCACTTTTGGAGGGCACTTTTTGGAGGGCACTTTTCTGCGCTCCAAAGGTGCGCACTTTTGGAGGGCACTTTTTGGAGGGCACTTTTCTGCGCTCCAAAGGTGCGCACTTTTGGAGGGCACTTTTTGGAGGGCACTTTTCTGCGCTCCAAAGGTGCGCACTTTTGGAGGGCACTTTTTGGAGGGCACTTTTCTGCGCTCCAAAGGTGCGCACTTTTGGAGGGCACTTTTTGGAGGGCACTTTTCTGCGCTCCAAAGGTGCGCACTTTTGGAGGGCACTTTTTGGAGGGCACTTTTCTGCGCTCCAAAGGTGCGCACTTTTGGAGGGCACTTTTTGGAGGGCACTTTTCTGCGCTCCAAAGGTGCGCACTTTTGGAGGGCACTTTTTGGAGGGCACTTTTCTGCGCTCCAAAGGTGCGCACTTTTGGAGGGCACTTTTTGGAGGGCACTTTTCTGCGCTCCAAAGGTGCGCACTTTTGGAGGGCACTTTTTGGAGGGCACTTTTCTGCGCTCCAAAGGTGCGCACTTTTGGAGGGCACTTTTGTGCACTCCAAAGGTGCGCACTTTTGGAGGGCACTTTTCCTGTGCTCCAAAGGTGCACACCTAGGTGAGCACCTTCGACCACACCTTGTAGCACACCAAACTCTGACTTTCGACTTCATCCGCAATGCAGGGTCTTTGAGGTTGGCGCAATGCGCACAACCAGGGGAGTCGACCCATCAAACCCAACACCTCCCCTATATAAGCTATTTGTCTGATTCTCATACATGCGTAGCCTGCAGGAGCAATTAGGACATCGACCCCAACTTTCGGCTTCTAAACGAAAACAAGGTCTTTGAGGTTGGTGTAATGCGAACAACTAGGGGAGTCAACCCATCAAACCCAACACCTCCCCTATATAAGCTATTTGTCTGATTCTCATACATGTGTAGTCTACAGGAGCAATTAGGACATCGACCCCAACTTTTGACTTCTTAACGAAAACAAGGTCTTTGAGGTTGACGTAATGCGCACAACCAGGGGAGTCGACCCATCAAACCCAACACCTCCCCTATATAAGCTATTTGTCCGATTCTCATACATGTGTAGCCTGCAGGAGCCATTAGGACATTGACCCCAACTTTTGACTTCTTAACGAAAACAAGGTCTTTGAGGTTGGCGTAATGCGCACAACCAAGGGAGTTGACCCATCAAACCCAACACCTCCCCTATATAAGCTATTTGTCTGATTCTCATACATGTGTAGCCTGCAACAACGATTAGGACATCCACCCCAACTTCTGAATTCGTCTGCGTTGACCGCACCAAAGGTGCACGCCTTGGTGCTCACCAAAATCCGACTTCCGACTTCTTCTGCTATGCGGGGTCTTTGAGGTTGGCGCAGTGCGCACAACCAGGGGAGTCAACCCACCGAATGCAACACCTCCCCTATATAAGCTATTTGTCTGATTCTCATACATGCGTAGACTGCAGCAATGATTAGGACATCCACCCCAACTTTTGACTTCTTAAACAAGACAGGGTCTTTGAAGTTGGTGCAGTGCACACAACCAGGGGAGTCGACCCATCAAACGCAACACCTCCCCTATATAAAGCTATTTGTCCGATTCTCATACGTGTAGTCTGCAGCAGCGATTAGGACATCGACCCCAACTTCCGAATTCGTTTGCATTGACCGCACCAAAGGTGCACGCCTTGGTGTGCACCCTGGAGTGCACTTTGGTGCTCACCTCGGTGCACACTTTGGTGTGCACCTCGGTGTGCACCAAAGGTGCGCACCTTGGAGCGCACCAAAGGTGTACACTTTGGAGCGCACCACATAGGGTCTTTGAGAGGTTGGCGCAGTGCGCACACCAAGGTGGGTGTTGAGGTGCGTGCCGAGGTGGGTGGGTGCTAGGGTGCGCTCCATGGTGGGTGCCAGGGTGGGTGCGTGCTAGGGTGGATTCCAAAGAGGGTCATAGGGTGGGTGCCAAGGTGGGTTGGTGATATAGTGGGTTCAAAGGTGGGTACTAGGGTGGGTTCCAAGGTGGGTCACAAGTTGGGTGCCAGGATGCGTGGGTGTTAGGTTGGGTGCCAAGGTGGGCTCCTGCGTGGGTGGGTGCTAGGGTGGGTTTCAAGGTGGACGCGAGGGCGGGTGCCAAGGTGGGTAACAAGTTGGGTGTTAGGATGGGTGAGTGCTAGAGTGGGTGCCAAGGTGGGTGGGTGCTAAGGTGGATGCCAAGGTGGTTCACAGGGTGGGTGGGTTCTAGGGTGAGTTCCAAGGTGGGTCACAGGTTCAGTGCTAGGGTGGGTGTCAAGGCGGGTGTCGAGGTGCCTGGGTGCTAGGGTGTGGATGCCAATGTGGGTCATAGGGTGGGTACTAGGGTGGGCTGCAATGTGGGTGCCAAGGTGGGTAACATGCTCGGTGGGTTCTAAATTGGGTGCCAGGGTGGGTGTGCACCCACCTTGCCCGAGGTGGGTGCCAAGGTGCCAGTGTGGGTGGGTGCTAAGGTGGATGCCAAGGTGGGTGAGAAGGTGGGTGATAGGTTGAGTGGTAGGATGGGTGGGTGCCAAGATGGGTCACAGGGTGGGTGCAAGGGTGGGTAGGTGCTAGGGTTGGTGTCAGGGTGGGTGGGTGCTAGGTTGGGTTCCAAGGTGGGTGCGAGGGTGAGTGTCAAGGTGGGTCACAGGTTAGGTGCTAGGATGGGTGAGTGCTAGGGTGCAAAGGTGCCAGGGTGGGTGCTAGGATGGGTCGATGCTAGGGTGAGTGGCAAGGTGGGTCCACAAGTGTCAAGGTGGGTGCCGAGGTGGGTGCCAAGTCGGCGACTGCTATGGTGGATGCCAAGGTGGGTCACGGGGTGGGTGCCAAGTTGCTAGGTTGGGTTCCAAGGTGGGTGCCAACGTGGGTGCTAGGGTGCGTGGGTTAAAGGGTGTGTCACAACGTGGGTGCCAGGATGGGTGCGCACCCACACTGGCCAAGACGGGTGCGGGTGCAAGGTTGGGTTCCAAGCCCGGTCACAGGCTGGGTGCTAGGATGGGTGGGTGCCAAGGTGGGCACCAGGGTGGGTGCACCCACCCTGGCCAAGGTGGGTCACGGGGTGGGTCCTAGGGTGGGTAACGGGGTGGGTACTAAGGTGCGTGCCAAGGTGGGTCATAGGGTGGGTGCCAAGGTGGGCACCAGGGTGGGTGTGCACCAACCCTAGCCAGGGTAGGTCACGGGGTGGTTGTCGGGGTGGGCGTCAAGGAGCCAAGGTGGGTGGCAAGTAGCCAAGTTGCGTGCCAAGGTGGGTGTCGGGGTGGGTGCCAAGGATCCAAGGTGGGTGCCAAGGAACCAAGGTGGGTGTCTGGGTGGGTGCCGAGGTGGGAGCCAGGGTGGGTCCCAAGGTGAGTGCAAAGGTGGGTGCCAGGGTCAAGGTGAGTGCCAATGTGGGTTCCAAGGTGCCAGGGTCAGGGTGAGTGCCAATGTGGGTTCAAAGGTGCTAAGTTGGGTGCGAGGTTGGGTGCGAGGGTGGGTGGGTGCCAAGGTGTGCTAGGTGGAAGCCCGGGTGGGTCGGCATCCCATGGGTGTCGAGTTGGGTGCCTGATGGGTGCTTCTTGTCAAGTTTTAGTCGTCGGGACTCATTTCGAGCCTTAGAGGTCGTTTCTTGTCCGGTTGCCCTGTCTTCGACCTGGGAACCCAATTTTGGTCCTCGGGTCCCATTTTTTTTTGTCTCGCATCCCACTTTTGGCCTGTGGCCTTTTCGGGGTCGATTCTCGTTTTGGGCATCAGAGCATGTTTCTTCTCCTAAAACCCAATATTTGTTTATTAAGTCTCGGAACACATTTTTGTTCTCGTGGACCCATCATGGGTCTTGGAACGCATTTGTGGTCCTTGGGTCCCATTTTGCATCCCGAAACTTGTGTTTTGGTGCTTGATCCCTATTTTGGGTGCCCACCTTGCACCAAGTGCGCACCCGGGGCAAACCGAGCGCCTTGGTGCACCGGGGCAAGATCGAGCGTGCACCCGAGGCGCCCCGAACATGCACCAAGGTGCACTCGGCCCACATGTGAGCGCAGGTCGTTGCGCCCGAGGTGGTGTGTGGGCACCGCGTTGCAGACGGGACACTGCACGCACACGACGCCCCCTCCAGGTGCACGCACGTAGGCCGGGCCGGGTGCACACCCGACGCCCTAGCAAGGTGCGCGCACCCGGGCAGGGCTCACACTTGGCGAACGGGGCGCACTTCGCGAGGGAGGGTGTGCACCTCGACGGGGGTGGGTGGCCGGGGTGGATTCGCACGTGGGTCGCGGTTTGCTAAGTACACACTGCGACAAGCTCATAACGGGTGCGATCATACCAGCGTTAGTGCACCGGATCCCATCAGAACTCCGCAGTTAAGCGCGCTTGGGCCGGAGTAGTACTGGGATGGGTGACCTCCCGGGAAGTCCCGGTGTTGCACCCTTTTTTAGTTTTTCGCCGGGCGTCGCAATGCTATTTGAATAAACCTTTTGCCCGTTTGCGTTCTCGTCGGGGCCGGGCCGGGCCGGGGTGCGCTGCCCGCACTACCGCGCGCGCGGGGGCGACACCGAGCGCGCACCCGAGGCGCCCCGAGCACACAGGCCACGGTGCAACCCGGGCGTTGTGCGCGCACCCCGGTGCGCCCGAGGTGCTGCGCGCGCACCCAGGTGAAATCGGTGTGCACCTCGGCCAGTGCGCGCTCGGTCGAGTCGCGCACGTTGGCCAAGGTGCACGGTGATGTTTCTTACTCTAAGGTTCCGCACCAGACGCCCGGGACAGGTGAGCGAAGCTGGGCGGGGCCGGGTGCGCGGCCGGGGCAGGTGCACGCAGCTGGAGAGAGCTTTGGAGCACACTTCGGAGCGCACCAATGATGCGCTCCATTCAAAAGTTTCCTGAAAAGGCAAAAAAAGTTGAGATTATAGAATTTCCCACTTGAGAGATTGTAAAAAAAAAAAATTTAAAATGAAGGAAACGCGGGTGCCAAGGTGTGCGCAGCCCAGCCAAGGTGTGCGCACCAAGGCGCCCACCCTGGCGAAGGTGCACGCAAGGTGCGCACCCGAGGCAAACCGGACAATTAACCCAACTTTCGACTTCGCGCGCACCTTGGAGCGCACTTCGGAGCGCTCCTTGGTGCGCACCAATCTTGGGCACCTCGGAGTGCACCATGGCGCCCACCAAGGTGCGCACCCGGGGCAAACCGAGCTCCGACTTCGTGCGCACCTTGGAGCGCACGAAAGGTGCGCACCATGGCGCCCACCAAGGTGCGCAGCCCAGCCAAGGCGTGCGCATCAAGGTGCGCACCCTGGCGAAGGTGCGCACCCGGGGCAAACCGAGCTCCGACTTCGTGCGCACCTTGGAGCGCACAAAAGGTGCGCAACCCAGCCAAGGTGTGCGCACCCCGGTCAAACCGAGCTCCGAATCGTGCGCACCAGAGGTGCACGCCATCGTGCGCACCTTGGAGCACACTTCGGAGCCCTCCTTGGTGCGCGCCGATGTTGCGCACCTCGGAGCGCACCCGGGGAAAACAATGCAATTAACCCGACTTTCGACTTCGTGGGCACCTCGGAGCGCTCTCGGGTTCGCACCTCGGAGCACACCGAGGTGCGCACCTTTGATGCGCTGCCTTCACCAATTTCCAGAAAAGGCAAGAAAACATTGAGAAGGTGTGCGCACCGAGGTGCCCACCCTGGCGAAGGTGCACGCGAGGTGCGCACCCGGGGCAAACCGGGCTCCGACTTCGTGCACGCCGCACCTTGGAGCACACTTCGGAGCGCTCCTTGGTGCGCACCAGGGCGCGCAACCCAGCCGAGGTGCCCACCCCGGCGAAGGTGCACGCGAGGTGCGCACCCGGGGCAAACCGGGCTCCGACTTCGTGCACGCCATGGTGCCCACCGCGGCGAAGGTGCACGCGAGGTGCGCACCCGGGGCAAACCGGGCTCCGACTTCGTGCACGCCGCACCTTGGAGCACACTTCGGAGCGCTCCTTGGTGCGCACCATGGTGCCCACCAGGGCGCGCAACCCCGCCGAAGGTGCACGCGAGGTGCGCACCCGGGGCAAACCGGGCTCCGACTTCGTGCACGCCGCACCTTGGAGCACACTTCGGAGCGCTCCTTGGTGCGCACCATGGTGCCCACCAGGGCGCGCAACCCCGCCGAAGGTGCACGCGAGGTGCGCACCCGGGGCAAACCGGGCTCCGACTTCGTGCACGCCATGGTGCGCACCGCGGCGAAGGTGCGCACCCGGGGCAAACCGGGCTCCGACTTCGTGCACGCCGCACCTTGGAGCACACTTCGGAGCGCTCCTTGGTGCGCACCAGGGCGCGCAACCCAGCCGAGGTGCCCACCCCGGCGAAGGTGCACGCGAGGTGCGTACCCGGGGCAAACCGGGCTCCGACTTCGTGCACGCCGCACCTTGGAGCACACTTCGGAGCGCTCCTTGGTGCGCACCATGGTGCCCACCAGGCCGCGCAACCCAGCCAAGGTGTGCGCACCAAGGTGCACGCGAGGTGCGCACCCGGGGCAAACCGGGGTCCGACTTCGTGCACGCCGCACCTTGGAGCACACATCGGGGCGCTCCCGGGTTCGCACCGGCGTTGCGCACCGTGGTGGGCACCTCGGAGCACACCAAGGTGGGCAGCGAGGTGCGCACCTTTGATGCGATGCCTTCACTAATTTCCATAAAAGGCAAAAAAAAAACGAGATTTTAAAATTTCCGTTTTGAAAGATAGTGAGAAAAAGGGAATGCTGGTGCCATCTTGAGCCCGCCCTGGTGCGCAGCCCAGCCAAGGTGTGCGCACCAAGGTGCCCACCCTGGCGAAGGTGCG
>NW_026729024.1:207500-225000 GCF_030272615.1 Cryptomeria japonica | reverse complement strand
TCGCGACAGTCATGCCGTGAGACTGTGCACCGTGCACGCGACCGAGTAAGGCCACTCAGAGACATCCATTTCCCAGGCATATGCCCCCTACGCACTTTTGGTGGTGCACCCCGCACGAACAATCCCGCCTCGACCAGCCTGAACAATTCCCCTCTCGAAGGAAGGCCTCGGCCTTAATCGTCCACGACAAACAGCTCGACGAGGCATGAAGCACCCACGGGAGCCGGAGCATGACGATGCAGAGTCTCGGTTCACAGGAGCCTGGGAAGAACATCCCGTACGGAACCCTTTACCCGAAAACATCCGAACCGCACATGCTCGCGACAGTCCTGCCGTTAGAGAATGCACCGTGCACGCGACCGAGTAAGGCCACTCAGAGACATCCATTTCCCAGGTATATGCCCCCTACGCACTTTTGGTGGCGCAACTCGCACGAACAGTCCCACCTCGACCCCGTAAACAAGCTTTTTTGCCTCGAAGAGTTCGTCGGAGACGAAGAAGCAACCTTCAGTGCAAACGTAGCACTCTTTTGTGCAACCGCCCAAACAACGCCCCCTCTACCCTCTGTCGAAACACTCGGCATTGCTGCTCCCTAAGGTGAGCTTCTCCTCATAGGCAATTCCGCTCTTATCCGGTCACGTTTGTGTGCCCGAATTTCGCAAGGCAACCTCCATGGGACATGGAAAAGACTCGAGAAGAGAGCTCGCTCACGGGAGAGAGAAGCCAAGGAGACCACGAGAGTGCTGAGAGTGGGACAGCGCTGAATAGGCGGGAGAAGCCTGCGCGTATAAACGGAGATATATATCCAATTGCAACGAAGGAACGTGCCAAAGATCGAGAACAATGGCAGAAATGCTAGTAACGTGCACTTCGGGACCAACGCATCACCGGAAGACAACCGCCAAACATCGAAAGAGTCGCGATGCTCCGCAACCTACGTGCAAAGCGGTCGCACACCGGGTAAGGGAGTGAGAGCCCCAAACATAGCTGGGCGAGGCGCTCACTCTGCTCTTTAATATCTCGTTAATACCGCCAAGGAAATGGCACAAGCACACACACACAAGCATCCTCGGAAGAGGACAGTTCGAGTGACAGGTCAAATCCAAGAGTTCCGAAGACTACCTCCAGGAACAATCGGGAACAAGACCGATTACAAGTCGTCGAGTCTGTTACTGGGCGAACACGAGATGCGCACAGGAAATCGATCAGCCCTCACAATGGCCCAAGGCCAGAGATCGGACTGCTACGATTTACCCCAACAATCATCGTGCCACTCTTCGCAGAGAGGTGATAGACGCCAACGAGCCCGCGCATAGCAATCGAGGTGTAAAAAGGGCGTTGAAGGCAGGAAGCCTGGACGAAAGAGGCTACGAGGTCACCTCGAAGCGGTCTAAGAATCGGGCGCACTTGGGGCGACTACCAGTGCCAACCCCTTATCCCGCGGTGCGTCCGACACACAGAAATTTCCAAGGCGGCCAAGGAGCCTCCCCGCATAGCAATCGGGGTGTGAGGTTACGGATGCAGCATTGATAGCAATCGAGGTGTGAGGCGAAGGATGCAGAAGTGAGAGCCGAGGGATGTAGCAGAGATAGCAATCGGGGTGTGTGATGCAGAAGAGATAGCAATCGAGGTGTGCGGTGGGAAGGGCCCAGCAGCCAGAATGCATGAAGCGACGGATGAAGCAGTGATGACAACCGGGCTGTGAGGAGAGGAGGGATGCAGCCAAGAAAGCAATCAGGGCTCGAGGCAAGGGATGCATCAAGGATAGCAATCATGTTGTGAGGCGAGATTCCAAAGGCTAAACGTGAGAGGCTGCAGGGTCGACTCAGAGAGGTCTATGCATGTGAGAGGCTGAAAGCAAGGTCGACTCGGAGCGGTCTATGCATCGGGCGCGCTTGGGGCGACTACCAGTGCCAACCCCTTATCCCGCGACGCGTCCGACAAAGAGAACGTTCCAAGGCGGCAGAGGAGGTTACCAGCCGAAGGATGCAGTAGCAATAACAGGTATAGTTCCGCGGCGGCCGAGAAGACTCACCGCATAGGAATCGGGATGCGAGGCGACGGATGCGGCGGGAAGGCCCCGACGGCTAAACGGAAGAGGCTGCAGGGCCGCCTCGGAATGGTCCAAGCATCGGATGCGATTGGGACGACTACCAGTGCCAACCCCTTATCCCGCGATGCGTCCGATACACAGATAGTTCCAAGGCGGCCGAGGAGCCTCACCGCATATCAATCGGGGTGCGAGGCGAGGGATGGGGCGGGAAGGCCCCAACGGCTAGACGGAAGAGGCTTCAGGGCCACCTCGGAATGGTCCAAGCATCGGACGCGCTTGGGGCGACTGCCAGTGCCAACCCCTTATCCCGCGATGCGTCCGATACACAGATGGTTCCAAGGCGGCCGAGGAGCCTCACCGCATAGCAATCGGGGGTGCGAGGCGAGGGATGGGGCGGGAAGGCCCCAACGGCTAGACGGAAGAGGCTTCAGGGCCGCCTAGGAATGGTCCAAGCATCGGACACGCTTGGGGCGACTACCAGTGACAGCCCCCTATCCCGCGATGCGTCCGATACGAAGATGGTTCCAAGGCGGCCGAGGAGCCTCACCGCATAGCAATCGGGGTGCGAGGTGGGGGATGCGGCGAGATGGCCCCAACGGCTAGACGGAAGAGGCCACAGGGCCGCGTCGGAATAGTCCAAGCATCGGACGCGCTTGGGGCGACTACCAGTGACAACCCCTTATCCCGCGATGCGTCCGATACGAAGATAGTTCCAAGGCGGCCGAGGAGCCTCACCGCATAGCAATCGGGGTGCGAGGTGGGGGATGCGGCGAGATGGCCCCAACGGCTAGACGGAAGAGGCTGCAGGGCCGCCTCGGAATAGTCCAAGCATCGGACGCGCTTGGGGCCACTACCAGTGACAACCCCTTATCCCGCGATGCGTCCGATACGAAGATAGTTCCAAGGCGGCCGAAGAGCCTCACCGCATAGCAATCGGGGTGCGAGGTGGGGGATGCGGCGAGATGGCCCCAACGGCTAGACGGAAGAGGCCACAGGGCCGCCTCGGAATAGTCCAAGCATCGGACGCGCTTGGGGCGACTACCAGTGACAACCCCTTATCCCGCGATGCGTCCGATACGAAGATAGTTCCCAGGCGGCCGAGGAGCCTCACCGCATAGCAATCGGGGTGCGAGGCGAGGGATGCGGCGAGATGGCCCCAAAGGCTAGACGGAAGAGGCTGCAGGGCTGCCTCGGAATAGTCCAAGCATCGGACGCGCTTGGGGCGACTACCACTGCCAACCCCTTATCCCGCGATGCGTCCGATACACAGATAGTTCCGAGGCGGCCGAGGAGGTGGGGGATGCAGCGAGATGGCCCCAACGGCTAGACGGAAGAGGCTGCAGGGCCGCCTCGGAATAGTCCAAGCATCGGACGCGCTTGGGGCGACTACCAGTGACAACCCCTTATCCCGCGATGCGTCCGATACACAGATAGTTCCGAGGCGGCCAAGGAGCCTCACCGCATAGCAATCGTGGTGCGAGGTGGGGGATGCGGCGAGATGGCCCCAACGGCTAGACGGAAGAGGCTGCAGGGCCGCCTCGGAATGGTCCAAGCATCGGATGCGCTTGGGGCGACTACCACTGCCAACCCCTTATCCCGCGATGCGTCCGATACACAGATAGTTCCAAGGCGGCCGAGGAGCCTCACAGCATAGCAATCGGGGTGCGAGGCGAGGGATGCGGCGAGAAAGCCCCAACGGCTAGAGGGAAGAGGCTTCAGGTCCGCCTCGGAATGGTCCAAGCATCGGACGCGCTTGGGGCGACTACCAGTGACAACCCCTTATCCCGCGACGCGTCCGATACACAGATAGTTCCAAGGCGGCCGAGGAGCCTCACCGCATAGCAATCGGGGTGCGAGGCGAGGGATGCGGCGAGAAGGACCCAACGGCTACACGGAAGAGGCTTCGGGGCCGCCTCGGAATGGTCCAAGCATCGGACGCGCTTGGGGCGACTACCAGTGACAACCCCTTATCCCGCGACGCGTCCGATACACAGATAGTTCCAAGGCGGCCGAGGAGCCTCACCGCATAGCAATCGGGGTGCGAGGCGAGGGATGCGGCGAGAAGGACCCAACGGCTACACGGAAGAGGCTTCGGGGCCGCCTCGGAATGGTCCAAGCATCGGACGCGCTTGGGGCGACTACCAGTGACAACCCCTTATCCCGCGACGCGTCCGATACACAGATAGTTCCAAGGCGGCCGAGGAGCCTCACCGCATAGCAATCGGGGTGCGAGGCGAGGGATGCGGCGAGAAGGACCCAACGGCTAGACGGAAGAGGCTTCGGGTCCGCCTCGGAATGGTCCAAGCATCGGACGCGCTTGGGGCGACTACCAGTGACAACCCCTTATCCCGCGACGCGTCCGATACACAGATAGTTCCAAGGCGGCCGAGGAGCCTCACCGCATAGCAATCGGGGTGCGAGGCGAGGGATGCGGCGAGAAGGACCCAACGGCTAGACGGAAGAGGCTTCGGGTCCGCCTCGGAATGGTCCAAGCATCGGACGCGCTTGGGGCGACTACCAGTGACAACCCCTTATCCCGCGACGCGTCCGATACACAGATAGTTCCAAGGCGGCCGAGGAGCCTCACCGCATAGCAATCGGGGTGCGAGGCGAGGGATGCGGCGAGAAGGACCCAACGGCTAGACGGAAGAGGCTTCGGGTCCGCCTCGGAATGGTCCAAGCATCGGACGCGCTTGGGGCGACTACCAGTGACAACCCCTTATCCCGCGACGCGTCCGATACACAGATAGTTCCGAGGCGGCCGAGGAGCCTCACCGCATAGCAATCGGGGTGCGAGGCGAAGGATGCGGCGAGAAGGACCCAACGGCTAGACGGAAGAGGCTTCGGGTCCGCCTCGGAATGGTCCAAGCATCGGACGCGCTTGGGGCGACTACCAGTGACAACCCCTTATCCCGCGACGCGTCCGATACACAGATAGTTCCAAGGCGGCCGAGGAGCCTCACCGCATAGCAATCGGGGTGCGAGGCGAGGGATGCGGCGAGAAGGACCCAACGGCTAGACGGAAGAGGCTTCAGGGCCGCCTCGGAATGGTCCAAGCATCGAACGCGCTTGGGGCGACTACCAGTGACAGCCCCTTATCCCGCGACGCGTCCGATACACAGATAGTTCCGAGGCGGCCGAGGAGCCTCACCGCATAGCAATCGGGGTGCGAGGCGAGGGATGCGGCGAGAAGGACCCAACGGCTAGACGGAAGAGGCTTCAGGGCCGCCTCGGAATGGTCCAAGCATCGGACGCGCTTGGGGCGACTACCAGTGACAACCCCTTATCCCGCGACGCGTCCGATACACAGATAGTTCCGAGGCGGCCGAGGAGCCTCACCGCATAGCAATCGGGGTGCGAGGCGAGGGATGCGGCGAGAAGGACCCAACGGCTAGACGGAAGAGGCTTCAGGGCCGCCTCGGAATGGTCCAAGCATCGGACGCGCTTGGGGCGACTACCAATGACAACCCCTTATCCCGCGACGCGTCCGATACACAGATAGTTCCGAGGCGGCCGAGGAGCCTCACCGCATAGCAATCGGGGTGCGAGGCGAGGGATGCGGCGAGAAGGACCCAACGGCTAGACGGAAGAGGCTTCAGGGCCGCCTCGGAATGGTCCAAGCATCGGACGCGCTTGGGGCGACTACCAGTGACAACCCCTTATCCCGCGACGCGTCCGATACACAGATAGTTCCGAGGCGGCCGAGGAGCCTCACCGCATAGCAATCGGGGTGCGAGGCGAGGGATGCGGCGAGAAGGACCCAACGGCTAGACGGAAGAGGCTTCAGGGCCGCCTCGGAATGGTCCAAGCATCGGACGCGCTTGGGGCGACTACCGTTGCCAACCCCTTATCCCGCGATGCGTCTGATACACAGATAGTTCCGAGGCGGCCGAGGAGCCTCACCGCATAGCAATCGGGTTGCGAGGCAGATTATTGGGAAGGGAACCCCCTGGGATGCGGCTCAAGCAGTGCCCAAAGGGACTGGAATGCGGAATCACATCGAGAGACCCAAATGCTATACGAGGGCTCAAATCGAATTATCGATTTGGCCACGACATGGACGCATCGGAACGACTACCTTTGCCGAACCACTCGCAATTGCATCCATACCGAAACCAATAGACATTTCCGTTAGAGCCCTCGCATAGCATTCGGGAATCTCGCATGCCCCTCTAAATCGACCAATGCTGGCGCTCAATGAAAATCCGAGCGCTACCACCGTTCGAGCGCCAGCATTGGTCGAGTTAGAGGGGCACGGGGGAGAATGCTCCAGTCAACACCTCCCCTATATAAGTTATTTGTCCGATTCTCGCACAACCGTAGTCTGCCTCGTCGAATCAAACAACGGTCCCAGATTCCGACTTCCGTTCCGTAGAGACCCAAAAGCTAGATGGAGGCTCGCAAGAAAGAGAGTCGGCGCATAGCAATCGGGTTTCTCGAACGTTTAGGGACCGAGCTCACTTGCGGATAGGGCAAAATCCGCCAAGCAACCCAAAAGCTAGACGGGGGCTCGAATCGAATCGCCTAGGCGGCCACAACAACGACGTGTTGGATCGACTACCAGTGCCAAACCATTCAGCAAGACTAGTCTGTGTCGAGGCCGGATAGAGATTCTCAGAGAGCGCCCGCATAGCATTTAGGAGACCTGCCGCGTCCCTCACACTCGACAAATGGTGGTGCACGTTTATAAATCCGAGCGATCCCAACCCTTTCAAGCACCAACATCGGTCGAGATAGAGGGGCACGGAGGGGGCTGCGTGAGACAACACAGTCCCCTATATAAGTTATTTGTCCGATTCTCACACATCCGAAGAATGGTCATCAAATCGGACAACAGCCCAAACTTCCGACTTCCGTCCCAGAAAGCCCAAGAGCTATCTAAAACGTTCATGGCCGGAACTCGATCGCGGCTATACCAGTCCGCCAAGCAACCCAAAAGCTAGACTGGAGCTCTAGTCGAATCACCTCTGTGGCCATTGCAAGGACGTGTTGGAGCGACTACCATTGCCGAACCATTCCGCAGGTCGAGTCCATACCAAGGCCGCATAGAGATTCACGATGAGCTCCTGCATAGCAATCAGGAGACTTGCCGTGTCCATCACAATCGATAAATCCTGGTGCAAGATTTTTGCATCCGAGCGCTCCAACCAGTCGAGCACCAGCATCAATCGACATAAACGGGCACGGGGGGAGGATGCTCGAGAACACTACCTCCCCTATATAAGTTATTTGTCCGATTCTCAAGCAGCCGAAGTCTGGTCATCGAATCGGGTCAAAGACCACAACTTCCGACTTTACCCACAATGCAAGTCATCGAATCGAACATCGGCCCCCGAGTCGGACTCCATGCGTATGTCAGGTCATCGGACCCAAATTCCGCCTTCCTGCGCATGGCGGGCCATCAATATCAACTCGGTCATCGGACCCAAACTCCGCCTTTTTGCGTATGGCACGCCTTCAAATCGATCATCGGACCCAAATTCCGCCTTCCTGTGCATGGCGGGCCATCAACATCAACTCGGTCATCGGACCCAAATTCCGCCTTTCTGCGCATGGCACGCCATCAACTCGGTCATCGGACCCAAATTCCGCCTTCCTGCGCATGGCAGGTCATCGGACACAAATTCAGACCTCGCCAATATTCCTACGTATCGAATCGGTCATCGGACCCAACTTCCGACTTCATCCATACTGTAGGGTCTTTGAGGTTGGCGCGGTGCGCTCAACCCAGGGAGTCGACCCATCGAAGCATACACCTCCCCTATATAAGCTATTTGTCCGATTCCCACACCTGTGTAGTTTGCACCTCTGACCAGGACATCGACCCCAACTTCCGAACTCGACTGCAACGACGGCACCAGCGCCTTGGTGCGCACCTTGCGACGCACAGTCCCAACATTCGCCTTCCTGCACATGGCAGGTCATCGGACCCAAATTCCGACCTCGCGAGTATGCCTACATATCGAATCGGTCATCGGACCCAACTTCCGACTTCATCCATACCGTAGGGTCTTTGAGGTTGGCGCGGTGCGCTCAACCCGGGGAGTCGACCCAACGAAGCATACACCTCCCCTATATAAGCTATTTGTCCGATTCCCACACCTGTGTAGTTTGCACCTCCGATCAAGACATCGACCCCAACTTCCGAACTCGCCTCCAACGACCGAACCAGCGCCTTGGTGCGCACCTTGCAACGCACAGTGCCAACATTCGCCTTCCTGCACGTGGCAGGTCATCGGACCCAAATTCCGACCTCGCGAGTATGCCTACATATCGAATCGGTCATCGGACCCAACTTCCGACTTCATCCATACCGTAGGGTCTTTGAGGTTGGCGCGGTGCGCTCAACCCGGGGAGTCGACCCAACGAAGCATACACCTCCCCTATATAAGCTATTTGTCCGATTCCCACACCTGTGTAGCTTGCACCTCCGATCAGGACATCGACCCCAACTTCCGAACTCGACTAAAAAGACCGCACCAGCGCCTTGGTGTGCACCTTGCAACGCACAGTGTCAACATTCGCCTTCCTGCACATGGCAGGTCATCGGACCCAAATTCCGACCTCATGAGCATACCTACTAATCGAATCGGTCATCGGACCCAACTTCCGACTTCATCCATACCGTAGGGTCTTTGAGGTTGGCGCGGTGCGCTCAACCTGGGGAGTCGACCCATCGAAGCATACACCTCCCCTATATAAGCTATTTGTCCGATTCCGACACCTGTGTAGTTTGCACCTCCGCTCAGGACATCGACCCCAACTTCCGAACTCGCCTGCAACGACCGAACCAGCGCCTTGGTGCGCACCAAAAGTGCGCACTTTTGGAGGGCACTTTTCTGCGCTCCAAAGGTGCGCACTTTTGGAGGGCACTTTTTGGAGGGCACTTTTCTGCGCTCCAAAGGTGCGCACTTTTGGAGGGCACTTTTTGGAGGGCACTTTTCTGCGCTCCAAAGGTGCGCACTTTTGGAGGGCACTTTTTGGAGGGCACTTTTCTGCGCTCCAAAGGTGCGCACTTTTGGAGGGCACTTTTTGGAGGGCACTTTTCTGCGCTCCAAAGGTGCGCACTTTTGGAGGGCACTTTTTGGAGGGCACTTTTCTGCGCTCCAAAGGTGCGCACTTTTGGAGGGCACTTTTTGGAGGGCACTTTTCTGCGCTCCAAAGGTGCGCACTTTTGGAGGGCACTTTTTGGAGGGCACTTTTCTGCGCTCCAAAGGTGCGCACTTTTGGAGGGCACTTTTTGGAGGGCACTTTTCTGCGCTCCAAAGGTGCGCACTTTTGGAGGGCACTTTTTGGAGGGCACTTTTCTGCGCTCCAAAGGTGCGCACTTTTGGAGGGCACTTTTCTGCGCTCCAAAGGTGCGCACTTTTGGAGGGCACTTTTGTGCACTCCAAAGGTGCGCACTTTTGGAGGGCACTTTTCCTGTGCTCCAAAGGTGCACACCTAGGTGAGCACCTTCGACCACACCTTGTAGCACACCAAACTCTGACTTTCGACTTCATCCGCAATGCAGGGTCTTTGAGGTTGGCGCAATGCGCACAACCAGGGGAGTCGACCCATCAAACCCAACACCTCCCCTATATAAGCTATTTGTCTGATTCTCATACATGCGTAGCCTGCAGGAGCAATTAGGACATCGACCCCAACTTTCGGCTTCTAAACGAAAACAAGGTCTTTGAGGTTGGTGTAATGCGAACAACTAGGGGAGTCAACCCATCAAACCCAACACCTCCCCTATATAAGCTATTTGTCTGATTCTCATACATGTGTAGTCTACAGGAGCAATTAGGACATCGACCCCAACTTTTGACTTCTTAACGAAAACAAGGTCTTTGAGGTTGACGTAATGCGCACAACCAGGGGAGTCGACCCATCAAACCCAACACCTCCCCTATATAAGCTATTTGTCCGATTCTCATACATGTGTAGCCTGCAGGAGCCATTAGGACATTGACCCCAACTTTTGACTTCTTAACGAAAACAAGGTCTTTGAGGTTGGCGTAATGCGCACAACCAAGGGAGTTGACCCATCAAACCCAACACCTCCCCTATATAAGCTATTTGTCTGATTCTCATACATGTGTAGCCTGCAACAACGATTAGGACATCCACCCCAACTTCTGAATTCGTCTGCGTTGACCGCACCAAAGGTGCACGCCTTGGTGCTCACCAAAATCCGACTTCCGACTTCTTCTGCTATGCGGGGTCTTTGAGGTTGGCGCAGTGCGCACAACCAGGGGAGTCAACCCACCGAATGCAACACCTCCCCTATATAAGCTATTTGTCTGATTCTCATACATGCGTAGACTGCAGCAATGATTAGGACATCCACCCCAACTTTTGACTTCTTAAACAAGACAGGGTCTTTGAAGTTGGTGCAGTGCACACAACCAGGGGAGTCGACCCATCAAACGCAACACCTCCCCTATATAAAGCTATTTGTCCGATTCTCATACGTGTAGTCTGCAGCAGCGATTAGGACATCGACCCCAACTTCCGAATTCGTTTGCATTGACCGCACCAAAGGTGCACGCCTTGGTGTGCACCCTGGAGTGCACTTTGGTGCTCACCTCGGTGCACACTTTGGTGTGCACCTCGGTGTGCACCAAAGGTGCGCACCTTGGAGCGCACCAAAGGTGTACACTTTGGAGCGCACCACATAGGGTCTTTGAGAGGTTGGCGCAGTGCGCACACCAAGGTGGGTGTTGAGGTGCGTGCCGAGGTGGGTGGGTGCTAGGGTGCGCTCCATGGTGGGTGCCAGGGTGGGTGCGTGCTAGGGTGGATTCCAAAGAGGGTCATAGGGTGGGTGCCAAGGTGGGTTGGTGATATAGTGGGTTCAAAGGTGGGTACTAGGGTGGGTTCCAAGGTGGGTCACAAGTTGGGTGCCAGGATGCGTGGGTGTTAGGTTGGGTGCCAAGGTGGGCTCCTGCGTGGGTGGGTGCTAGGGTGGGTTTCAAGGTGGACGCGAGGGCGGGTGCCAAGGTGGGTAACAAGTTGGGTGTTAGGATGGGTGAGTGCTAGAGTGGGTGCCAAGGTGGGTGGGTGCTAAGGTGGATGCCAAGGTGGTTCACAGGGTGGGTGGGTTCTAGGGTGAGTTCCAAGGTGGGTCACAGGTTCAGTGCTAGGGTGGGTGTCAAGGCGGGTGTCGAGGTGCCTGGGTGCTAGGGTGTGGATGCCAATGTGGGTCATAGGGTGGGTACTAGGGTGGGCTGCAATGTGGGTGCCAAGGTGGGTAACATGCTCGGTGGGTTCTAAATTGGGTGCCAGGGTGGGTGTGCACCCACCTTGCCCGAGGTGGGTGCCAAGGTGCCAGTGTGGGTGGGTGCTAAGGTGGATGCCAAGGTGGGTGAGAAGGTGGGTGATAGGTTGAGTGGTAGGATGGGTGGGTGCCAAGATGGGTCACAGGGTGGGTGCAAGGGTGGGTAGGTGCTAGGGTTGGTGTCAGGGTGGGTGGGTGCTAGGTTGGGTTCCAAGGTGGGTGCGAGGGTGAGTGTCAAGGTGGGTCACAGGTTAGGTGCTAGGATGGGTGAGTGCTAGGGTGCAAAGGTGCCAGGGTGGGTGCTAGGATGGGTCGATGCTAGGGTGAGTGGCAAGGTGGGTCCACAAGTGTCAAGGTGGGTGCCGAGGTGGGTGCCAAGTCGGCGACTGCTATGGTGGATGCCAAGGTGGGTCACGGGGTGGGTGCCAAGTTGCTAGGTTGGGTTCCAAGGTGGGTGCCAACGTGGGTGCTAGGGTGCGTGGGTTAAAGGGTGTGTCACAACGTGGGTGCCAGGATGGGTGCGCACCCACACTGGCCAAGACGGGTGCGGGTGCAAGGTTGGGTTCCAAGCCCGGTCACAGGCTGGGTGCTAGGATGGGTGGGTGCCAAGGTGGGCACCAGGGTGGGTGCACCCACCCTGGCCAAGGTGGGTCACGGGGTGGGTCCTAGGGTGGGTAACGGGGTGGGTACTAAGGTGCGTGCCAAGGTGGGTCATAGGGTGGGTGCCAAGGTGGGCACCAGGGTGGGTGTGCACCAACCCTAGCCAGGGTAGGTCACGGGGTGGTTGTCGGGGTGGGCGTCAAGGAGCCAAGGTGGGTGGCAAGTAGCCAAGTTGCGTGCCAAGGTGGGTGTCGGGGTGGGTGCCAAGGATCCAAGGTGGGTGCCAAGGAACCAAGGTGGGTGTCTGGGTGGGTGCCGAGGTGGGAGCCAGGGTGGGTCCCAAGGTGAGTGCAAAGGTGGGTGCCAGGGTCAAGGTGAGTGCCAATGTGGGTTCCAAGGTGCCAGGGTCAGGGTGAGTGCCAATGTGGGTTCAAAGGTGCTAAGTTGGGTGCGAGGTTGGGTGCGAGGGTGGGTGGGTGCCAAGGTGTGCTAGGTGGAAGCCCGGGTGGGTCGGCATCCCATGGGTGTCGAGTTGGGTGCCTGATGGGTGCTTCTTGTCAAGTTTTAGTCGTCGGGACTCATTTCGAGCCTTAGAGGTCGTTTCTTGTCCGGTTGCCCTGTCTTCGACCTGGGAACCCAATTTTGGTCCTCGGGTCCCATTTTTTTTTGTCTCGCATCCCACTTTTGGCCTGTGGCCTTTTCGGGGTCGATTCTCGTTTTGGGCATCAGAGCATGTTTCTTCTCCTAAAACCCAATATTTGTTTATTAAGTCTCGGAACACATTTTTGTTCTCGTGGACCCATCATGGGTCTTGGAACGCATTTGTGGTCCTTGGGTCCCATTTTGCATCCCGAAACTTGTGTTTTGGTGCTTGATCCCTATTTTGGGTGCCCACCTTGCACCAAGTGCGCACCCGGGGCAAACCGAGCGCCTTGGTGCACCGGGGCAAGATCGAGCGTGCACCCGAGGCGCCCCGAACATGCACCAAGGTGCACTCGGCCCACATGTGAGCGCAGGTCGTTGCGCCCGAGGTGGTGTGTGGGCACCGCGTTGCAGACGGGACACTGCACGCACACGACGCCCCCTCCAGGTGCACGCACGTAGGCCGGGCCGGGTGCACACCCGACGCCCTAGCAAGGTGCGCGCACCCGGGCAGGGCTCACACTTGGCGAACGGGGCGCACTTCGCGAGGGAGGGTGTGCACCTCGACGGGGGTGGGTGGCCGGGGTGGATTCGCACGTGGGTCGCGGTTTGCTAAGTACACACTGCGACAAGCTCATAACGGGTGCGATCATACCAGCGTTAGTGCACCGGATCCCATCAGAACTCCGCAGTTAAGCGCGCTTGGGCCGGAGTAGTACTGGGATGGGTGACCTCCCGGGAAGTCCCGGTGTTGCACCCTTTTTTAGTTTTTCGCCGGGCGTCGCAATGCTATTTGAATAAACCTTTTGCCCGTTTGCGTTCTCGTCGGGGCCGGGCCGGGCCGGGGTGCGCTGCCCGCACTACCGCGCGCGCGGGGGCGACACCGAGCGCGCACCCGAGGCGCCCCGAGCACACAGGCCACGGTGCAACCCGGGCGTTGTGCGCGCACCCCGGTGCGCCCGAGGTGCTGCGCGCGCACCCAGGTGAAATCGGTGTGCACCTCGGCCAGTGCGCGCTCGGTCGAGTCGCGCACGTTGGCCAAGGTGCACGGTGATGTTTCTTACTCTAAGGTTCCGCACCAGACGCCCGGGACAGGTGAGCGAAGCTGGGCGGGGCCGGGTGCGCGGCCGGGGCAGGTGCACGCAGCTGGAGAGAGCTTTGGAGCACACTTCGGAGCGCACCAATGATGCGCTCCATTCAAAAGTTTCCTGAAAAGGCAAAAAAAGTTGAGATTATAGAATTTCCCACTTGAGAGATTGTAAAAAAAAAAAATTTAAAATGAAGGAAACGCGGGTGCCAAGGTGTGCGCAGCCCAGCCAAGGTGTGCGCACCAAGGCGCCCACCCTGGCGAAGGTGCACGCAAGGTGCGCACCCGAGGCAAACCGGACAATTAACCCAACTTTCGACTTCGCGCGCACCTTGGAGCGCACTTCGGAGCGCTCCTTGGTGCGCACCAATCTTGGGCACCTCGGAGTGCACCATGGCGCCCACCAAGGTGCGCACCCGGGGCAAACCGAGCTCCGACTTCATGCGCACCTTGGAGCGCACGAAAGGTGCGCACCATGGCGCCCACCAAGGTGCGCAGCCCAGCCAAGGCGTGCGCATCAAGGTGCGCACCCTGGCGAAGGTGCGCACCCGGGGCAAACCGAGCTCCGACTTCGTGCGCACCTTGGAGCGCACAAAAGGTGCGCAACCCAGCCAAGGTGTGCGCACCCCGGTCAAACCGAGCTCCGAATCGTGCGCACCAGAGGTGCACGCCATCGTGCGCACCTTGGAGCACACTTCGGAGCCCTCCTTGGTGCGCGCCGATGTTGCGCACCTCGGAGCGCACCCGGGGAAAACAATGCAATTAACCCGACTTTCGACTTCGTGGGCACCTCGGAGCGCTCTCGGGTTCGCACCTCGGAGCACACCGAGGTGCGCACCTTTGATGCGCTGCCTTCACCAATTTCCAGAAAAGGCAAGAAAACATTGAGAAGGTGTGCGCACCGAGGTGCCCACCCTGGCGAAGGTGCACGCGAGGTGCGCACCCGGGGCAAACCGGGCTCCGACTTCGTGCACGCCGCACCTTGGAGCACACTTCGGAGCGCTCCTTGGTGCGCACCAGGGCGTGCAACCCAGCCGAGGTGCCCACCCCGGCGAAGGTGCACGCGAGGTGCGCACCCGGGGCAAACCGGGCTCCGACTTCGTGCACGCCATGGTGCCCACCGCGGCGAAGGTGCACGCGAGGTGCGCACCCGGGGCAAACCGGGCTCCGACTTCGTGCACGCCGCACCTTGGAGCACACTTCGGAGCGCTCCTTGGTGCGCACCATGGTGCCCACCAGGGCGCGCAACCCCGCCGAAGGTGCACGCGAGGTGCGCACCCGGGGCAAACCGGGCTCCGACTTCGTGCACGCCGCACCTTGGAGCACACTTCGGAGCGCTCCTTGGTGCGCACCATGGTGCCCACCAGGGCGCGCAACCCCGCCGAAGGTGCACGCGAGGTGCGCACCCGGGGCAAACCGGGCTCCGACTTCGTGCACGCCATGGTGCGCACCGCGGCGAAGGTGCGCACCCGGGGCAAACCGGGCTCCGACTTCGTGCACGCCGCACCTTGGAGCACACTTCGGAGCGCTCCTTGGTGCGCACCAGGGCGCGCAACCCAGCCGAGGTGCCCACCCCGGCGAAGGTGCACGCGAGGTGCGTACCCGGGGCAAACCGGGCTCCGACTTCGTGCACGCCGCACCTTGGAGCACACTTCGGAGCGCTCCTTGGTGCGCACCATGGTGCCCACCAGGCCGCGCAACCCAGCCAAGGTGTGCGCACCAAGGTGCACGCGAGGTGCGCACCCGGGGCAAACCGGGGTCCGACTTCGTGCACGCCGCACCTTGGAGCACACATCGGGGCGCTCCCGGGTTCGCACCGGCGTTGCGCACCGTGGTGGGCACCTCGGAGCACACCAAGGTGGGCAGCGAGGTGCGCACCTTTGATGCGATGCCTTCACTAATTTCCATAAAAGGCAAAAAAAAAACGAGATTTTAAAATTTCCGTTTTGAAAGATAGTGAGAAAAAGGGAATGCTGGTGCCATCTTGAGCCCGCCCTGGTGCGCAGCCCAGCCAAGGTGTGCGCACCAAGGTGCCCACCCTGGCGAAGGTGCGCGCCCGGGCAATTAACCCAACTTCCAACTTCGCGCGCGCCAGGGTGGGAGCGCACCCAACAACCGGGCCTGGGAAGAGCCAATGCGAGAAACCCCACCAAACGCTCTGACAAAAAAAGAGGGGGCGCTCCAGTAACCCCGCTTCGGAGCGCACCCTGGGCAAACCCAGCCAAGGTGCCCACCCCGGCCAAGGTGCAGGCGAGGTGCGCACCCGGGGCAAACCGGGCTCCGACAACGTGCACGCCGCACCTTGGAGCACACTTCGTAGCGCTCCCGGGTGCGCACCTCAGAGCACACCAAGGTGGGCAGCGAGGTGCGCACCTTTGATGCGCTGCCTTCACTAATTTCCAGAAAAGGCAAAAAAAAAAGGAGATTTTAAAATTTCCGTTTTGAAAGATAGTGAAAAAAACGGAACGCGCGTGCCATCTTGAGCCCGCCCTGGTGCGCAGCCCAGGTAAGGTGCCCACCCTGGCAAAGGTGCGCACCCGGGCAATTAACCCTACTTCCGACTTCGTGCGCGCCAGGGTGGCAACCGGGCCTCGGAAGAGCCAATGCGAGAAACCCCACCAAACGCTCCGACAAAAAAAGAGGCGGCGCTCCAATAACCCCGCTTCGGAGCGCAGCCGGGGCAAACCCAGCCAAGGTGCCCACCCCGACGAAGGTGCACGCGAGGTGCGCACCCGGGGCAAACCGGGCTCCGACAACGTGCACGCAGCACCTTGGAGCACACTTCGAAGCACTCCCGGGTGCCCACCGGCGTTGCGCACCGTGGTGGGCAGCGAGGTGCGCACCTTTGATGCGCTGCCTTCACTAATTTCCAGAAAAAGGCAAAAAAAAATGAGATTTTAAAATTTCCGTTTTGAAAGATAGTGAAAAAAAAGGAACGCGGGTGCCATCTTGAGCCCGCCCTGGTGCGCAGCCCAGGCAAGGCATGCGCACCAAGGTGCCCACCCGAGGTGCACACCCGGGGCAAACCGGGCTCCGACTTCGTGCAGGCCGCACCTTGGAGCACACTTCGGAGCGCTCCTTGGTGCGCACCATGGTGCCCACCAGGGCGCGCAACCCAGCCAAGGTCTGCACACCAAGGTGCCCACCCCGGCGAAGGTGCACGCGAGGTGCGCACCCGGGGCAAACCGGGCTCCGACTTCGTGCACGCCATGGTGCCCACCGCGGCGAAGGTGCACGCGAGGTGCGCACCCGGGGCAAACCGGGCTCCGACTTCGTGCACGCCGCACCTTGGAGCACACTTCGGAGCGCTCCTTGGTGCGCACCATGGTGCCCACCAGGGCGCGCAACCCAGCCAAGGTGTGCGCACCAAGGTGCACGCGAGGTGCGCACCCGGGGCAAACCGGGGTCCGACTTCGTGCACGCCGCACCTTGGAGCACACATCGGAGCGCTCCCAGGTTCGCACCAGCGTTGCGCACCTTTGATGCGCTGCCTTCACTAATTTCCAGAAAAGGCAAAAAAAAACGAGATTTTAAAATTTCCGTTCTGAAAGATAGTGAAAAAAACGGAACGCGGGTGCCATCTTGAGCCCTTCCTGGTGCGCAGCCCAGGCAAGTTGTGCGCACCAAGGTGCCCACCCTGGCGGAGGTGCGCGCCCGGGGCAATCCGGGCTCCGACTTCGTGCACTGCATGGTGCCCACCAAGGCGCGCAACCCAGCCAAGGTGCCCACCGCAGCGAAGGTGCACGCGAGGTGCGCACCCGAGGTGCACACCCGGGGCAAACCGGGCTCCGACTTCGTGCACGCCGCACCTTGGAGCACACTTCAGAGCGCTCCTTGGTGCGCACCAGGGCGCGCAACC
>NW_026729024.1:182500-197500 GCF_030272615.1 Cryptomeria japonica | reverse complement strand
GAGAGGCTGCAGGGTCGACTCAGAGAGGTCTATGCATGTGAGAGGCTGAAAGCAAGGTCGACTCGGAGCGGTCTATGCATCGGGCGCGCTTGGGGCGACTACCAGTGCCAACCCCTTATCCCGCGACGCGTCCGACAAAGAGAACGTTCCAAGGCGGCAGAGGAGGTTACCAGCCGAAGGATGCAGTAGCAATAACAGGTATAGTTCCGCGGCGGCCGAGAAGACTCACCGCATAGGAATCGGGATGCGAGGCGAGGGATGCGGCGGGAAGGCCCCGACGGCTAAACGGAAGAGGCTGCAGGGCCGCCTCGGAATGGTCCAAGCATCGGATGCGATTGGGACGACTACCAGTGCCAACCCCTTATCCCGCGATGCGTCCGATACACAGATAGTTCCAAGGCGGCCGAGGAGCCTCACCGCATATCAATCGGGGTGCGAGGCGAGGGATGGGGCGGGAAGGCCCCAACGGCTAGACGGAAGAGGCTTCAGGGCCACCTCGGAATGGTCCAAGCATCGGACGCGCTTGGGGCGACTGCCAGTGCCAACCCCTTATCCCGCGATGCGTCCGATACACAGATGGTTCCAAGGCGGCCGAGGAGCCTCACCGCATAGCAATCGGGGGTGCGAGGCGAGGGATGGGGCGGGAAGGCCCCAACGGCTAGACGGAAGAGGCTTCAGGGCCGCCTAGGAATGGTCCAAGCATCGGACACGCTTGGGGCGACTACCAGTGACAGCCCCCTATCCCGCGATGCGTCCGATACGAAGATGGTTCCAAGGCGGCCGAGGAGCCTCACCGCATAGCAATCGGGGTGCGAGGTGGGGGATGCGGCGAGATGGCCCCAACGGCTAGACGGAAGAGGCCACAGGGCCGCGTCGGAATAGTCCAAGCATCGGACGCGCTTGGGGCGACTACCAGTGACAACCCCTTATCCCGCGATGCGTCCGATACGAAGATAGTTCCAAGGCGGCCGAGGAGCCTCACCGCATAGCAATCGGGGTGCGAGGTGGGGGATGCGGCGAGATGGCCCCAACGGCTAGACGGAAGAGGCTGCAGGGCCGCCTCGGAATAGTCCAAGCATCGGACGCGCTTGGGGCCACTACCAGTGACAACCCCTTATCCCGCGATGCGTCCGATACGAAGATAGTTCCAAGGCGGCCGAAGAGCCTCACCGCATAGCAATCGGGGTGCGAGGTGGGGGATGCGGCGAGATGGCCCCAACGGCTAGACGGAAGAGGCCACAGGGCCGCCTCGGAATAGTCCAAGCATCGGACGCGCTTGGGGCGACTACCAGTGACAACCCCTTATCCCGCGATGCGTCCGATACGAAGATAGTTCCCAGGCGGCCGAGGAGCCTCACCGCATAGCAATCGGGGTGCGAGGCGAGGGATGCGGCGAGATGGCCCCAAAGGCTAGACGGAAGAGGCTGCAGGGCTGCCTCGGAATAGTCCAAGCATCGGACGCGCTTGGGGCGACTACCACTGCCAACCCCTTATCCCGCGATGCGTCCGATACACAGATAGTTCCGAGGCGGCCGAGGAGGTGGGGGATGCAGCGAGATGGCCCCAACGGCTAGACGGAAGAGGCTGCAGGGCCGCCTCGGAATAGTCCAAGCATCGGACGCGCTTGGGGCGACTACCAGTGACAACCCCTTATCCCGCGATGCGTCCGATACACAGATAGTTCCGAGGCGGCCAAGGAGCCTCACCGCATAGCAATCGTGGTGCGAGGTGGGGGATGCGGCGAGATGGCCCCAACGGCTAGACGGAAGAGGCTGCAGGGCCGCCTCGGAATGGTCCAAGCATCGGATGCGCTTGGGGCGACTACCACTGCCAACCCCTTATCCCGCGATGCGTCCGATACACAGATAGTTCCAAGGCGGCCGAGGAGCCTCACAGCATAGCAATCGGGGTGCGAGGCGAGGGATGCGGCGAGAAAGCCCCAACGGCTAGAGGGAAGAGGCTTCAGGTCCGCCTCGGAATGGTCCAAGCATCGGACGCGCTTGGGGCGACTACCAGTGACAACCCCTTATCCCGCGACGCGTCCGATACACAGATAGTTCCAAGGCGGCCGAGGAGCCTCACCGCATAGCAATCGGGGTGCGAGGCGAGGGATGCGGCGAGAAGGACCCAACGGCTACACGGAAGAGGCTTCGGGGCCGCCTCGGAATGGTCCAAGCATCGGACGCGCTTGGGGCGACTACCAGTGACAACCCCTTATCCCGCGACGCGTCCGATACACAGATAGTTCCAAGGCGGCCGAGGAGCCTCACCGCATAGCAATCGGGGTGCGAGGCGAGGGATGCGGCGAGAAGGACCCAACGGCTACACGGAAGAGGCTTCGGGGCCGCCTCGGAATGGTCCAAGCATCGGACGCGCTTGGGGCGACTACCAGTGACAACCCCTTATCCCGCGACGCGTCCGATACACAGATAGTTCCAAGGCGGCCGAGGAGCCTCACCGCATAGCAATCGGGGTGCGAGGCGAGGGATGCGGCGAGAAGGACCCAACGGCTAGACGGAAGAGGCTTCGGGTCCGCCTCGGAATGGTCCAAGCATCGGACGCGCTTGGGGCGACTACCAGTGACAACCCCTTATCCCGCGACGCGTCCGATACACAGATAGTTCCAAGGCGGCCGAGGAGCCTCACCGCATAGCAATCGGGGTGCGAGGCGAGGGATGCGGCGAGAAGGACCCAACGGCTAGACGGAAGAGGCTTCGGGTCCGCCTCGGAATGGTCCAAGCATCGGACGCGCTTGGGGCGACTACCAGTGACAACCCCTTATCCCGCGACGCGTCCGATACACAGATAGTTCCAAGGCGGCCGAGGAGCCTCACCGCATAGCAATCGGGGTGCGAGGCGAGGGATGCGGCGAGAAGGACCCAACGGCTAGACGGAAGAGGCTTCGGGTCCGCCTCGGAATGGTCCAAGCATCGGACGCGCTTGGGGCGACTACCAGTGACAACCCCTTATCCCGCGACGCGTCCGATACACAGATAGTTCCGAGGCGGCCGAGGAGCCTCACCGCATAGCAATCGGGGTGCGAGGCGAAGGATGCGGCGAGAAGGACCCAACGGCTAGACGGAAGAGGCTTCGGGTCCGCCTCGGAATGGTCCAAGCATCGGACGCGCTTGGGGCGACTACCAGTGACAACCCCTTATCCCGCGACGCGTCCGATACACAGATAGTTCCAAGGCGGCCGAGGAGCCTCACCGCATAGCAATCGGGGTGCGAGGCGAGGGATGCGGCGAGAAGGACCCAACGGCTAGACGGAAGAGGCTTCAGGGCCGCCTCGGAATGGTCCAAGCATCGAACGCGCTTGGGGCGACTACCAGTGACAACCCCTTATCCCGCGACGCGTCCGATACACAGATAGTTCCGAGGCGGCCGAGGAGCCTCACCGCATAGCAATCGGGGTGCGAGGCGAGGGATGCGGCGAGAAGGACCCAACGGCTAGACGGAAGAGGCTTCAGGGCCGCCTCGGAATGGTCCAAGCATCGGACGCGCTTGGGGCGACTACCAGTGACAACCCCTTATCCCGCGACGCGTCCGATACACAGATAGTTCCGAGGCGGCCGAGGAGCCTCACCGCATAGCAATCGGGGTGCGAGGCGAGGGATGCGGCGAGAAGGACCCAACGGCTAGACGGAAGAGGCTTCAGGGCCGCCTCGGAATGGTCCAAGCATCGGACGCGCTTGGGGCGACTACCAATGACAACCCCTTATCCCGCGACGCGTCCGATACACAGATAGTTCCGAGGCGGCCGAGGAGCCTCACCGCATAGCAATCGGGGTGCGAGGCGAGGGATGCGGCGAGAAGGACCCAACGGCTAGACGGAAGAGGCTTCAGGGCCGCCTCGGAATGGTCCAAGCATCGGACGCGCTTGGGGCGACTACCAGTGACAACCCCTTATCCCGCGACGCGTCCGATACACAGATAGTTCCGAGGCGGCCGAGGAGCCTCACCGCATAGCAATCGGGGTGCGAGGCGAGGGATGCGGCGAGAAGGACCCAACGGCTAGACGGAAGAGGCTTCAGGGCCGCCTCGGAATGGTCCAAGCATCGGACGCGCTTGGGGCGACTACCGTTGCCAACCCCTTATCCCGCGATGCGTCTGATACACAGATAGTTCCGAGGCGGCCGAGGAGCCTCACCGCATAGCAATCGGGTTGCGAGGCAGATTATTGGGAAGGGAACCCCCTGGGATGCGGCTCAAGCAGTGCCCAAAGGGACTGGAATGCGGAATCACATCGAGAGACCCAAATGCTATACGAGGGCTCAAATCGAATTATCGATTTGGCCACGACATGGACGCATCGGAACGACTACCTTTGCCGAACCACTCGCAATTGCATCCATACCGAAACCAATAGACATTTCCGTTAGAGCCCTCGCATAGCATTCGGGAATCTCGCATGCCCCTCTAAATCGACCAATGCTGGCGCTCAATGAAAATCCGAGCGCTACCACCGTTCGAGCGCCAGCATTGGTCGAGTTAGAGGGGCACGGGGGAGAATGCTCCAGTCAACACCTCCCCTATATAAGTTATTTGTCCGATTCTCGCACAACCGTAGTCTGCCTCGTCGAATCAAACAACGGTCCCAGATTCCGACTTCCGTTCCGTAGAGACCCAAAAGCTAGATGGAGGCTCGCAAGAAAGAGAGTCGGCGCATAGCAATCGGGTTTCTCGAACGTTTAGGGACCGAGCTCACTTGCGGATAGGGCAAAATCCGCCAAGCAACCCAAAAGCTAGACGGGGGCTCGAATCGAATCGCCTAGGCGGCCACAACAACGACGTGTTGGATCGACTACCAGTGCCAAACCATTCAGCAAGACTAGTCTGTGTCGAGGCCGGATAGAGATTCTCAGAGAGCGCCCGCATAGCATTTAGGAGACCTGCCGCGTCCCTCACACTCGACAAATGGTGGTGCACGTTTATAAATCCGAGCGATCCCAACCCTTTCAAGCACCAACATCGGTCGAGATAGAGGGGCACGGAGGGGGCTGCGTGAGACAACACAGTCCCCTATATAAGTTATTTGTCCGATTCTCACACATCCGAAGAATGGTCATCAAATCGGACAACAGCCCAAACTTCCGACTTCCGTCCCAGAAAGCCCAAGAGCTATCTAAAACGTTCATGGCCGGAACTCGATCGCGGCTATACCAGTCCGCCAAGCAACCCAAAAGCTAGACTGGAGCTCTAGTCGAATCACCTCTGTGGCCATTGCAAGGACGTGTTGGAGCGACTACCATTGCCGAACCATTCCGCAGGTCGAGTCCATACCAAGGCCGCATAGAGATTCACGATGAGCTCCTGCATAGCAATCAGGAGACTTGCCGTGTCCATCACAATCGATAAATCCTGGTGCAAGATTTTTGCATCCGAGCGCTCCAACCAGTCGAGCACCAGCATCAATCGACATAAACGGGCACGGGGGGAGGATGCTCGAGAACACTACCTCCCCTATATAAGTTATTTGTCCGATTCTCAAGCAGCCGAAGTCTGGTCATCGAATCGGGTCAAAGACCACAACTTCCGACTTTACCCACAATGCAAGTCATCGAATCGAACATCGGCCCCCGAGTCGGACTCCATGCGTATGTCAGGTCATCGGACCCAAATTCCGCCTTCCTGCGCATGGCGGGCCATCAATATCAACTCGGTCATCGGACCCAAACTCCGCCTTTTTGCGTATGGCACGCCTTCAAATCGGTCATCGGACCCAAATTCCGCCTTCCTGTGCATGGCGGGCCATCAACATCAACTCGGTCATCGGACCCAAATTCCGCCTTTCTGCGCATGGCACGCCATCAACTCGGTCATCGGACCCAAATTCCGCCTTCCTGCGCATGGCAGGTCATCGGACACAAATTCAGACCTCGCCAATATGCCTACGTATCGAATCGGTCATCGGACCCAACTTCCGACTTCATCCATACTGTAGGGTCTTTGAGGTTGGCGCGGTGCGCTCAACCCAGGGAGTCGACCCATCGAAGCATACACCTCCCCTATATAAGCTATTTGTCCGATTCCCACACCTGTGTAGTTTGCACCTCTGACCAGGACATCGACCCCAACTTCCGAACTCGACTGCAACGACGGCACCAGCGCCTTGGTGCGCACCTTGCGACGCACAGTCCCAACATTCGCCTTCCTGCACATGGCAGGTCATCGGACCCAAATTCCGACCTCGCGAGTATGCCTACATATCGAATCGGTCATCGGACCCAACTTCCGACTTCATCCATACCGTAGGGTCTTTGAGGTTGGCGCGGTGCGCTCAACCCGGGGAGTCGACCCAACGAAGCATACACCTCCCCTATATAAGCTATTTGTCCGATTCCCACACCTGTGTAGTTTGCACCTCCGATCAAGACATCGACCCCAACTTCCGAACTCGCCTCCAACGACCGAACCAGCGCCTTGGTGCGCACCTTGCAACGCACAGTGCCAACATTCGCCTTCCTGCACGTGGCAGGTCATCGGACCCAAATTCCGACCTCGCGAGTATGCCTACATATCGAATCGGTCATCGGACCCAACTTCCGACTTCATCCATACCGTAGGGTCTTTGAGGTTGGCGCGGTGCGCTCAACCCGGGGAGTCGACCCAACGAAGCATACACCTCCCCTATATAAGCTATTTGTCCGATTCCCACACCTGTGTAGCTTGCACCTCCGATCAGGACATCGACCCCAACTTCCGAACTCGACTAAAAAGACCGCACCAGCGCCTTGGTGTGCACCTTGCAACGCACAGTGTCAACATTCGCCTTCCTGCACATGGCAGGTCATCGGACCCAAATTCCGACCTCATGAGCATACCTACTAATCGAATCGGTCATCGGACCCAACTTCCGACTTCATCCATACCGTAGGGTCTTTGAGGTTGGCGCGGTGCGCTCAACCTGGGGAGTCGACCCATCGAAGCATACACCTCCCCTATATAAGCTATTTGTCCGATTCCGACACCTGTGTAGTTTGCACCTCCGCTCAGGACATCGACCCCAACTTCCGAACTCGCCTGCAACGACCGAACCAGCGCCTTGGTGCGCACCAAAAGTGCGCACTTTTGGAGGGCACTTTTCTGCGCTCCAAAGGTGCGCACTTTTGGAGGGCACTTTTTGGAGGGCACTTTTCTGCGCTCCAAAGGTGCGCACTTTTGGAGGGCACTTTTTGGAGGGCACTTTTCTGCGCTCCAAAGGTGCGCACTTTTGGAGGGCACTTTTTGGAGGGCACTTTTCTGCGCTCCAAAGGTGCGCACTTTTGGAGGGCACTTTTTGGAGGGCACTTTTCTGCGCTCCAAAGGTGCGCACTTTTGGAGGGCACTTTTTGGAGGGCACTTTTCTGCGCTCCAAAGGTGCGCACTTTTGGAGGGCACTTTTTGGAGGGCACTTTTCTGCGCTCCAAAGGTGCGCACTTTTGGAGGGCACTTTTTGGAGGGCACTTTTCTGCGCTCCAAAGGTGCGCACTTTTGGAGGGCACTTTTTGGAGGGCACTTTTCTGCGCTCCAAAGGTGCGCACTTTTGGAGGGCACTTTTTGGAGGGCACTTTTCTGCGCTCCAAAGGTGCGCACTTTTGGAGGGCACTTTTCTGCGCTCCAAAGGTGCGCACTTTTGGAGGGCACTTTTGTGCACTCCAAAGGTGCGCACTTTTGGAGGGCACTTTTCCTGTGCTCCAAAGGTGCACACCTAGGTGAGCACCTTCGACCACACCTTGTAGCACACCAAACTCTGACTTTCGACTTCATCCGCAATGCAGGGTCTTTGAGGTTGGCGCAATGCGCACAACCAGGGGAGTCGACCCATCAAACCCAACACCTCCCCTATATAAGCTATTTGTCTGATTCTCATACATGCGTAGCCTGCAGGAGCAATTAGGACATCGACCCCAACTTTCGGCTTCTAAACGAAAACAAGGTCTTTGAGGTTGGTGTAATGCGAACAACTAGGGGAGTCAACCCATCAAACCCAACACCTCCCCTATATAAGCTATTTGTCTGATTCTCATACATGTGTAGTCTACAGGAGCAATTAGGACATCGACCCCAACTTTTGACTTCTTAACGAAAACAAGGTCTTTGAGGTTGACGTAATGCGCACAACCAGGGGAGTCGACCCATCAAACCCAACACCTCCCCTATATAAGCTATTTGTCCGATTCTCATACATGTGTAGCCTGCAGGAGCCATTAGGACATTGACCCCAACTTTTGACTTCTTAACGAAAACAAGGTCTTTGAGGTTGGCGTAATGCGCACAACCAAGGGAGTTGACCCATCAAACCCAACACCTCCCCTATATAAGCTATTTGTCTGATTCTCATACATGTGTAGCCTGCAACAACGATTAGGACATCCACCCCAACTTCTGAATTCGTCTGCGTTGACCGCACCAAAGGTGCACGCCTTGGTGCTCACCAAAATCCGACTTCCGACTTCTTCTGCTATGCGGGGTCTTTGAGGTTGGCGCAGTGCGCACAACCAGGGGAGTCAACCCACCGAATGCAACACCTCCCCTATATAAGCTATTTGTCTGATTCTCATACATGCGTAGACTGCAGCAATGATTAGGACATCCACCCCAACTTTTGACTTCTTAAACAAGACAGGGTCTTTGAAGTTGGTGCAGTGCACACAACCAGGGGAGTCGACCCATCAAACGCAACACCTCCCCTATATAAAGCTATTTGTCCGATTCTCATACGTGTAGTCTGCAGCAGCGATTAGGACATCGACCCCAACTTCCGAATTCGTTTGCATTGACCGCACCAAAGGTGCACGCCTTGGTGTGCACCCTGGAGTGCACTTTGGTGCTCACCTCGGTGCACACTTTGGTGTGCACCTCGGTGTGCACCAAAGGTGCGCACCTTGGAGCGCACCAAAGGTGTACACTTTGGAGCGCACCACATAGGGTCTTTGAGAGGTTGGCGCAGTGCGCACACCAAGGTGGGTGTTGAGGTGCGTGCCGAGGTGGGTGGGTGCTAGGGTGCGCTCCATGGTGGGTGCCAGGGTGGGTGCGTGCTAGGGTGGATTCCAAAGAGGGTCATAGGGTGGGTGCCAAGGTGGGTTGGTGATATAGTGGGTTCAAAGGTGGGTACTAGGGTGGGTTCCAAGGTGGGTCACAAGTTGGGTGCCAGGATGCGTGGGTGTTAGGTTGGGTGCCAAGGTGGGCTCCTGCGTGGGTGGGTGCTAGGGTGGGTTTCAAGGTGGACGCGAGGGCGGGTGCCAAGGTGGGTAACAAGTTGGGTGTTAGGATGGGTGAGTGCTAGAGTGGGTGCCAAGGTGGGTGGGTGCTAAGGTGGATGCCAAGGTGGTTCACAGGGTGGGTGGGTTCTAGGGTGAGTTCCAAGGTGGGTCACAGGTTCAGTGCTAGGGTGGGTGTCAAGGCGGGTGTCGAGGTGCCTGGGTGCTAGGGTGTGGATGCCAATGTGGGTCATAGGGTGGGTACTAGGGTGGGCTGCAATGTGGGTGCCAAGGTGGGTAACATGCTCGGTGGGTTCTAAATTGGGTGCCAGGGTGGGTGTGCACCCACCTTGCCCGAGGTGGGTGCCAAGGTGCCAGTGTGGGTGGGTGCTAAGGTGGATGCCAAGGTGGGTGAGAAGGTGGGTGATAGGTTGAGTGGTAGGATGGGTGGGTGCCAAGATGGGTCACAGGGTGGGTGCAAGGGTGGGTAGGTGCTAGGGTTGGTGTCAGGGTGGGTGGGTGCTAGGTTGGGTTCCAAGGTGGGTGCGAGGGTGAGTGTCAAGGTGGGTCACAGGTTAGGTGCTAGGATGGGTGAGTGCTAGGGTGCAAAGGTGCCAGGGTGGGTGCTAGGATGGGTCGATGCTAGGGTGAGTGGCAAGGTGGGTCCACAAGTGTCAAGGTGGGTGCCGAGGTGGGTGCCAAGTCGGCGACTGCTATGGTGGATGCCAAGGTGGGTCACGGGGTGGGTGCCAAGTTGCTAGGTTGGGTTCCAAGGTGGGTGCCAACGTGGGTGCTAGGGTGCGTGGGTTAAAGGGTGTGTCACAACGTGGGTGCCAGGATGGGTGCGCACCCACACTGGCCAAGACGGGTGCGGGTGCAAGGTTGGGTTCCAAGCCCGGTCACAGGCTGGGTGCTAGGATGGGTGGGTGCCAAGGTGGGCACCAGGGTGGGTGCACCCACCCTGGCCAAGGTGGGTCACGGGGTGGGTCCTAGGGTGGGTAACGGGGTGGGTACTAAGGTGCGTGCCAAGGTGGGTCATAGGGTGGGTGCCAAGGTGGGCACCAGGGTGGGTGTGCACCAACCCTAGCCAGGGTAGGTCACGGGGTGGTTGTCGGGGTGGGCGTCAAGGAGCCAAGGTGGGTGGCAAGTAGCCAAGTTGCGTGCCAAGGTGGGTGTCGGGGTGGGTGCCAAGGATCCAAGGTGGGTGCCAAGGAACCAAGGTGGGTGTCTGGGTGGGTGCCGAGGTGGGAGCCAGGGTGGGTCCCAAGGTGAGTGCAAAGGTGGGTGCCAGGGTCAAGGTGAGTGCCAATGTGGGTTCCAAGGTGCCAGGGTCAGGGTGAGTGCCAATGTGGGTTCAAAGGTGCTAAGTTGGGTGCGAGGTTGGGTGCGAGGGTGGGTGGGTGCCAAGGTGTGCTAGGTGGAAGCCCGGGTGGGTCGGCATCCCATGGGTGTCGAGTTGGGTGCCTGATGGGTGCTTCTTGTCAAGTTTTAGTCGTCGGGACTCATTTCGAGCCTTAGAGGTCGTTTCTTGTCCGGTTGCCCTGTCTTCGACCTGGGAACCCAATTTTGGTCCTCGGGTCCCATTTTTTTTTGTCTCGCATCCCACTTTTGGCCTGTGGCCTTTTCGGGGTCGATTCTCGTTTTGGGCATCAGAGCATGTTTCTTCTCCTAAAACCCAATATTTGTTTATTAAGTCTCGGAACACATTTTTGTTCTCGTGGACCCATCATGGGTCTTGGAACGCATTTGTGGTCCTTGGGTCCCATTTTGCATCCCGAAACTTGTGTTTTGGTGCTTGATCCCTATTTTGGGTGCCCACCTTGCACCAAGTGCGCACCCGGGGCAAACCGAGCGCCTTGGTGCACCGGGGCAAGATCGAGCGTGCACCCGAGGCGCCCCGAACATGCACCAAGGTGCACTCGGCCCACATGTGAGCGCAGGTCGTTGCGCCCGAGGTGGTGTGTGG
The DNA here is from genome assembly GCF_030272615.1 of Cryptomeria japonica. Lineage (NCBI taxonomy): Eukaryota > Viridiplantae > Streptophyta > Pinopsida > Cupressales > Cupressaceae > Cryptomeria > Cryptomeria japonica. Next base: position 186,352 of record NW_026729024.1, on the reverse strand, counting down.
GCACCGCGTTGCAGACGGGACACTGCACGCACACGACGCCCCCTCCAGGTGCACGCACGTAGGCCGGGCCGGGTGCACACCCGACGCCCTAGCAAGGTGCGCGCACCCGGGCAGGGCTCACACTTGGCGAACGGGGCGCACTTCGCGAGGGAGGGTGTGCACCTCGACGGGGGTGGGTGGCCGGGGTGGATTCGCACGTGGGTCGCGGTTTGCTAAGTACACACTGCGACAAGCTCATAACGGGTGCGATCATACCAGCGTTAGTGCACCGGATCCCATCAGAACTCCGCAGTTAAGCGCGCTTGGGCCGGAGTAGTACTGGGATGGGTGACCTCCCGGGAAGTCCCGGTGTTGCACCCTTTTTTAGTTTTTCGCCGGGCGTCGCAATGCTATTTGAATAAACCTTTTGCCCGTTTGCGTTCTCGTCGGGGCCGGGCCGGGCCGGGGTGCGCTGCCCGCACTACCGCGCGCGCGGGGGCGACACCGAGCGCGCACCCGAGGCGCCCCGAGCACACAGGCCACGGTGCAACCCGGGCGTTGTGCGCGCACCCCGGTGCGCCCGAGGTGCTGCGCGCGCACCCAGGTGAAATCGGTGTGCACCTCGGCCAGTGCGCGCTCGGTCGAGTCGCGCACGTTGGCCAAGGTGCACGGTGATGTTTCTTACTCTAAGGTTCCGCACCAGACGCCCGGGACAGGTGAGCGAAGCTGGGCGGGGCCGGGTGCGCGGCCGGGGCAGGTGCACGCAGCTGGAGAGAGCTTTGGAGCACACTTCGGAGCGCACCAATGATGCGCTCCATTCAAAAGTTTCCTGAAAAGGCAAAAAAAGTTGAGATTATAGAATTTCCCACTTGAGAGATTGTAAAAAAAAAAAATTTAAAATGAAGGAAACGCGGGTGCCAAGGTGTGCGCAGCCCAGCCAAGGTGTGCGCACCAAGGCGCCCACCCTGGCGAAGGTGCACGCAAGGTGCGCACCCGAGGCAAACCGGACAATTAACCCAACTTTCGACTTCGCGCGCACCTTGGAGCGCACTTCGGAGCGCTCCTTGGTGCGCACCAATCTTGGGCACCTCGGAGTGCACCATGGCGCCCACCAAGGTGCGCACCCGGGGCAAACCGAGCTCCGACTTCGTGCGCACCTTGGAGCGCACGAAAGGTGCGCACCATGGCGCCCACCAAGGTGCGCAGCCCAGCCAAGGCGTGCGCATCAAGGTGCGCACCCTGGCGAAGGTGCGCACCCGGGGCAAACCGAGCTCCGACTTCGTGCGCACCTTGGAGCGCACAAAAGGTGCGCAACCCAGCCAAGGTGTGCGCACCCCGGTCAAACCGAGCTCCGAATCGTGCGCACCAGAGGTGCACGCCATCGTGCGCACCTTGGAGCACACTTCGGAGCCCTCCTTGGTGCGCGCCGATGTTGCGCACCTCGGAGCGCACCCGGGGAAAACAATGCAATTAACCCGACTTTCGACTTCGTGGGCACCTCGGAGCGCTCTCGGGTTCGCACCTCGGAGCACACCGAGGTGCGCACCTTTGATGCGCTGCCTTCACCAATTTCCAGAAAAGGCAAGAAAACATTGAGAAGGTGTGCGCACCGAGGTGCCCACCCTGGCGAAGGTGCACGCGAGGTGCGCACCCGGGGCAAACCGGGCTCCGACTTCGTGCACGCCGCACCTTGGAGCACACTTCGGAGCGCTCCTTGGTGCGCACCAGGGCGCGCAACCCAGCCGAGGTGCCCACCCCGGCGAAGGTGCACGCGAGGTGCGCACCCGGGGCAAACCGGGCTCCGACTTCGTGCACGCCATGGTGCCCACCGCGGCGAAGGTGCACGCGAGGTGCGCACCCGGGGCAAACCGGGCTCCGACTTCGTGCACGCCGCACCTTGGAGCACACTTCGGAGCGCTCCTTGGTGCGCACCATGGTGCCCACCAGGGCGCGCAACCCCGCCGAAGGTGCACGCGAGGTGCGCACCCGGGGCAAACCGGGCTCCGACTTCGTGCACGCCGCACCTTGGAGCACACTTCGGAGCGCTCCTTGGTGCGCACCATGGTGCCCACCAGGGCGCGCAACCCCGCCGAAGGTGCACGCGAGGTGCGCACCCGGGGCAAACCGGGCTCCGACTTCGTGCACGCCATGGTGCGCACCGCGGCGAAGGTGCGCACCCGGGGCAAACCGGGCTCCGACTTCGTGCACGCCGCACCTTGGAGCACACTTCGGAGCGCTCCTTGGTGCGCACCAGGGCGCGCAACCCAGCCGAGGTGCCCACCCCGGCGAAGGTGCACGCGAGGTGCGTACCCGGGGCAAACCGGGCTCCGACTTCGTGCACGCCGCACCTTGGAGCACACTTCGGAGCGCTCCTTGGTGCGCACCATGGTGCCCACCAGGCCGTGCAACCCAGCCAAGGTGTGCGCACCAAGGTGCACGCGAGGTGCGCACCCGGGGCAAACCGGGGTCCGACTTCGTGCACGCCGCACCTTGGAGCACACATCGGGGCGCTCCCGGGTTCGCACCGGCGTTGCGCACCGTGGTGGGCACCTCGGAGCACACCAAGGTGGGCAGCGAGGTGCGCACCTTTGATGCGATGCCTTCACTAATTTCCATAAAAGGCAAAAAAAAAACGAGATTTTAAAATTTCCGTTTTGAAAGATAGTGAGAAAAAGGGAATGCTGGTGCCATCTTGAGCCCGCCCTGGTGCGCAGCCCAGCCAAGGTGTGCGCACCAAGGTGCCCACCCTGGCGAAGGTGCGCGCCCGGGCAATTAACCCAACTTCCAACTTCGCGCGCGCCAGGGTGGGAGCGCACCCAACAACCGGGCCTGGGAAGAGCCAATGCGAGAAACCCCACCAAACGCTCTGACAAAAAAAGAGGGGGCGCTCCAGTAACCCCGCTTCGGAGCGCACCCTGGGCAAACCCAGCCAAGGTGCCCACCCCGGCCAAGGTGCAGGCGAGGTGCGCACCCGGGGCAAACCGGGCTCCGACAACGTGCACGCCGCACCTTGGAGCACACTTCGTAGCGCTCCCGGGTGCGCACCTCAGAGCACACCAAGGTGGGCAGCGAGGTGCGCACCTTTGATGCGCTGCCTTCACTAATTTCCAGAAAAGGCAAAAAAAAAAGGAGATTTTAAAATTTCCGTTTTGAAAGATAGTGAAAAAAATGGAACGCGCGTGCCATCTTGAGCCCGCCCTGGTGCGCAGCCCAGGTAAGGTGCCCACCCTGGCAAAGGTGCGCACCCGGGCAATTAACCCTACTTCCGACTTCGTGCGCGCCAGGGTGGCAACCGGGCCTCGGAAGAGCCAATGCGAGAAACCCCACCAAACGCTCCGACAAAAAAAGAGGCGGCGCTCCAATAACCCCGCTTCGGAGCGCAGCCGGGGCAAACCCAGCCAAGGTGCCCACCCCGACGAAGGTGCACGCGAGGTGCGCACCCGGGGCAAACCGGGCTCCGACAACGTGCACGCAGCACCTTGGAGCACACTTCGAAGCACTCCCGGGTGCCCACCGGCGTTGCGCACCGTGGTGGGCAGCGAGGTGCGCACCTTTGATGCGCTGCCTTCACTAATTTCCAGAAAAAGGCAAAAAAAAATGAGATTTTAAAATTTCCGTTTTGAAAGATAGTGAAAAAAAAGGAACGCGGGTGCCATCTTGAGCCCGCCCTGGTGCGTAGCCCAGGCAAGGCATGCGCACCAAGGTGCCCACCCGAGGTGCACACCCGGGGCAAACCGGGCTCCGACTTCGTGCAGGCCGCACCTTGGAGCACACTTCGGAGCGCTCCTTGGTGCGCACCATGGTGCCCACCAGGGCGCGCAACCCAGCCAAGGTCTGCACACCAAGGTGCCCACCCCGGCGAAGGTGCACGCG
>NW_026729024.1:145000-172500 GCF_030272615.1 Cryptomeria japonica | reverse complement strand
CGAAGACTACCTCCAGGAACAATCGGGAACAAGACCGATTACAAGTCGTCGAGTCTGTTACTGGGCGAACACGAGATGCGCACAGGAAATCGATCAGCCCTCACAATGGCCCAAGGCCAGAGATCGGACTGCTACGATTTACCCCAACAATCATCGTGCCACTCTTCGCAGAGAGGTGATAGACGCCAACGAGCCCGCGCATAGCAATCGAGGTGTAAAAAGGGCGTTGAAGGCAGGAAGCCTGGACGAAAGAGGCTACGAGGTCACCTCGAAGCGGTCTAAGAATCGGGCGCACTTGGGGCGACTACCAGTGCCAACCCCTTATCCCGCGGTGCGTCCGACACACAGAAATTTCCAAGGCGGCCAAGGAGCCTCCCCGCATAGCAATCGGGGTGTGAGGTTACGGATGCAGCATTGATAGCAATCGAGGTGTGAGGCGAAGGATGCAGAAGTGAGAGCCGAGGGATGTAGCAGAGATAGCAATCGGGGTGTGTGATGCAGAAGAGATAGCAATCGAGGTGTGCGGTGGGAAGGGCCCAGCAGCCAGAATGCATGAAGCGACGGATGAAGCAGTGATGACAACCGGGCTGTGAGGAGAGGAGGGATGCAGCCAAGAAAGCAATCAGGGCTCGAGGCAAGGGATGCATCAAGGATAGCAATCATGTTGTGAGGCGAGATTCCAAAGGCTAAACGTGAGAGGCTGCAGGGTCGACTCAGAGAGGTCTATGCATGTGAGAGGCTGAAAGCAAGGTCGACTCGGAGCGGTCTATGCATCGGGCGCGCTTGGGGCGACTACCAGTGCCAACCCCTTATCCCGCGACGCGTCCGACAAAGAGAACGTTCCAAGGCGGCAGAGGAGGTTACCAGCCGAAGGATGCAGTAGCAATAACAGGTATAGTTCCGCGGCGGCCGAGAAGACTCACCGCATAGGAATCGGGATGCGAGGCGAGGGATGCGGCGGGAAGGCCCCGACGGCTAAACGGAAGAGGCTGCAGGGCCGCCTCGGAATGGTCCAAGCATCGGATGCGATTGGGACGACTACCAGTGCCAACCCCTTATCCCGCGATGCGTCCGATACACAGATAGTTCCAAGGCGGCCGAGGAGCCTCACCGCATATCAATCGGGGTGCGAGGCGAGGGATGGGGCGGGAAGGCCCCAACGGCTAGACGGAAGAGGCTTCAGGGCCACCTCGGAATGGTCCAAGCATCGGACGCGCTTGGGGCGACTGCCAGTGCCAACCCCTTATCCCGCGATGCGTCCGATACACAGATGGTTCCAAGGCGGCCGAGGAGCCTCACCGCATAGCAATCGGGGGTGCGAGGCGAGGGATGGGGCGGGAAGGCCCCAACGGCTAGACGGAAGAGGCTTCAGGGCCGCCTAGGAATGGTCCAAGCATCGGACACGCTTGGGGCGACTACCAGTGACAGCCCCCTATCCCGCGATGCGTCCGATACGAAGATGGTTCCAAGGCGGCCGAGGAGCCTCACCGCATAGCAATCGGGGTGCGAGGTGGGGGATGCGGCGAGATGGCCCCAACGGCTAGACGGAAGAGGCCACAGGGCCGCGTCGGAATAGTCCAAGCATCGGACGCGCTTGGGGCGACTACCAGTGACAACCCCTTATCCCGCGATGCGTCCGATACGAAGATAGTTCCAAGGCGGCCGAGGAGCCTCACCGCATAGCAATCGGGGTGCGAGGTGGGGGATGCGGCGAGATGGCCCCAACGGCTAGACGGAAGAGGCTGCAGGGCCGCCTCGGAATAGTCCAAGCATCGGACGCGCTTGGGGCCACTACCAGTGACAACCCCTTATCCCGCGATGCGTCCGATACGAAGATAGTTCCAAGGCGGCCGAAGAGCCTCACCGCATAGCAATCGGGGTGCGAGGTGGGGGATGCGGCGAGATGGCCCCAACGGCTAGACGGAAGAGGCCACAGGGCCGCCTCGGAATAGTCCAAGCATCGGACGCGCTTGGGGCGACTACCAGTGACAACCCCTTATCCCGCGATGCGTCCGATACGAAGATAGTTCCCAGGCGGCCGAGGAGCCTCACCGCATAGCAATCGGGGTGCGAGGCGAGGGATGCGGCGAGATGGCCCCAAAGGCTAGACGGAAGAGGCTGCAGGGCTGCCTCGGAATAGTCCAAGCATCGGACGCGCTTGGGGCGACTACCACTGCCAACCCCTTATCCCGCGATGCGTCCGATACACAGATAGTTCCGAGGCGGCCGAGGAGGTGGGGGATGCAGCGAGATGGCCCCAACGGCTAGACGGAAGAGGCTGCAGGGCCGCCTCGGAATAGTCCAAGCATCGGACGCGCTTGGGGCGACTACCAGTGACAACCCCTTATCCCGCGATGCGTCCGATACACAGATAGTTCCGAGGCGGCCAAGGAGCCTCACCGCATAGCAATCGTGGTGCGAGGTGGGGGATGCGGCGAGATGGCCCCAACGGCTAGACGGAAGAGGCTGCAGGGCCGCCTCGGAATGGTCCAAGCATCGGATGCGCTTGGGGCGACTACCACTGCCAACCCCTTATCCCGCGATGCGTCCGATACACAGATAGTTCCAAGGCGGCCGAGGAGCCTCACAGCATAGCAATCAGGGTGCGAGGCGAGGGATGCGGCGAGAAAGCCCCAACGGCTAGAGGGAAGAGGCTTCAGGTCCGCCTCGGAATGGTCCAAGCATCGGACGCGCTTGGGGCGACTACCAGTGACAACCCCTTATCCCGCGACGCGTCCGATACACAGATAGTTCCAAGGCGGCCGAGGAGCCTCACCGCATAGCAATCGGGGTGCGAGGCGAGGGATGCGGCGAGAAGGACCCAACGGCTACACGGAAGAGGCTTCGGGGCCGCCTCGGAATGGTCCAAGCATCGGACGCGCTTGGGGCGACTACCAGTGACAACCCCTTATCCCGCGACGCGTCCGATACACAGATAGTTCCAAGGCGGCCGAGGAGCCTCACCGCATAGCAATCGGGGTGCGAGGCGAGGGATGCGGCGAGAAGGACCCAACGGCTAGACGGAAGAGGCTTCGGGGCCGCCTCGGAATGGTCCAAGCATCGGACGCGCTTGGGGCGACTACCAGTGACAACCCCTTATCCCGCGACGCGTCCGATACACAGATAGTTCCAAGGCGGCCGAGGAGCCTCACCGCATAGCAATCGGGGTGCGAGGCGAGGGATGCGGCGAGAAGGACCCAACGGCTAGACGGAAGAGGCTTCGGGTCCGCCTCGGAATGGTCCAAGCATCGGACGCGCTTGGGGCGACTACCAGTGACAACCCCTTATCCCGCGACGCGTCCGATACACAGATAGTTCCAAGGCGGCCGAGGAGCCTCACCGCATAGCAATCGGGGTGCGAGGCGAGGGATGCGGCGAGAAGGACCCAACGGCTAGACGGAAGAGGCTTCGGGTCCGCCTCGGAATGGTCCAAGCATCGGACGCGCTTGGGGCGACTACCAGTGACAACCCCTTATCCCGCGACGCGTCCGATACACAGATAGTTCCAAGGCGGCCGAGGAGCCTCACCGCATAGCAATCGGGGTGCGAGGCGAGGGATGCGGCGAGAATGACCCAACGGCTAGACGGAAGAGGCTTCGGGTCCGCCTCGGAATGGTCCAAGCATCGGACGCGCTTGGGGCGACTACCAGTGACAACCCCTTATCCCGCGACGCGTCCGATACACAGATAGTTCCGAGGCGGCCGAGGAGCCTCACCGCATAGCAATCGGGGTGCGAGGCGAAGGATGCGGCGAGAAGGACCCAACGGCTAGACGGAAGAGGCTTCGGGTCCGCCTCGGAATGGTCCAAGCATCGGACGCGCTTGGGGCGACTACCAGTGACAACCCCTTATCCCGCGACGCGTCCGATACACAGATAGTTCCAAGGCGGCCGAGGAGCCTCACCGCATAGCAATCGGGGTGCGAGGCGAGGGATGCGGCGAGAAGGACCCAACGGCTAGACGGAAGAGGCTTCAGGGCCGCCTCGGAATGGTCCAAGCATCGAACGCGCTTGGGGCGACTACCAGTGACAACCCCTTATCCCGCGACGCGTCCGATACACAGATAGTTCCGAGGCGGCCGAGGAGCCTCACCGCATAGCAATCGGGGTGCGAGGCGAGGGATGCGGCGAGAAGGACCCAACGGCTAGACGGAAGAGGCTTCAGGGCCGCCTCGGAATGGTCCAAGCATCGGACGCGCTTGGGGCGACTACCAGTGACAACCCCTTATCCCGCGACGCGTCCGATACACAGATAGTTCCGAGGCGGCCGAGGAGCCTCACCGCATAGCAATCGGGGTGCGAGGCGAGGGATGCGGCGAGAAGGACCCAACGGCTAGACGGAAGAGGCTTCAGGGCCGCCTCGGAATGGTCCAAGCATCGGACGCGCTTGGGGCGACTACCAATGACAACCCCTTATCCCGCGACGCGTCCGATACACAGATAGTTCCGAGGCGGCCGAGGAGCCTCACCGCATAGCAATCGGGGTGCGAGGCGAGGGATGCGGCGAGAAGGACCCAACGGCTAGACGGAAGAGGCTTCAGGGCCGCCTCGGAATGGTCCAAGCATCGGACGCGCTTGGGGCGACTACCAGTGACAACCCCTTATCCCGCGACGCGTCCGATACACAGATAGTTCCGAGGCGGCCGAGGAGCCTCACCGCATAGCAATCGGGGTGCGAGGCGAGGGATGCGGCGAGAAGGACCCAACGGCTAGACGGAAGAGGCTTCAGGGCCGCCTCGGAATGGTCCAAGCATCGGACGCGCTTGGGGCGACTACCGTTGCCAACCCCTTATCCCGCGATGCGTCTGATACACAGATAGTTCCGAGGCGGCCGAGGAGCCTCACCGCATAGCAATCGGGTTGCGAGGCAGATTATTGGGAAGGGAACCCCCTGGGATGCGGCTCAAGCAGTGCCCAAAGGGACTGGAATGCGGAATCACATCGAGAGACCCAAATGCTATACGAGGGCTCAAATCGAATTATCGATTTGGCCACGACATGGACGCATCGGAACGACTACCTTTGCCGAACCACTCGCAATTGCATCCATACCGAAACCAATAGACATTTCCGTTAGAGCCCTCGCATAGCATTCGGGAATCTCGCATGCCCCTCTAAATCGACCAATGCTGGCGCTCAATGAAAATCCGAGCGCTACCACCGTTCGAGCGCCAGCATTGGTCGAGTTAGAGGGGCACGGGGGAGAATGCTCCAGTCAACACCTCCCCTATATAAGTTATTTGTCCGATTCTCGCACAACCGTAGTCTGCCTCGTCGAATCAAACAACGGTCCCAGATTCCGACTTCCGTTCCGTAGAGACCCAAAAGCTAGATGGAGGCTCGCAAGAAAGAGAGTCGGCGCATAGCAATCGGGTTTCTCGAACGTTTAGGGACCGAGCTCACTTGCGGATAGGGCAAAATCCGCCAAGCAACCCAAAAGCTAGACGGGGGCTCGAATCGAATCGCCTAGGCGGCCACAACAACGACGTGTTGGATCGACTACCAGTGCCAAACCATTCAGCAAGACTAGTCTGTGTCGAGGCCGGATAGAGATTCTCAGAGAGCGCCCGCATAGCATTTAGGAGACCTGCCGCGTCCCTCACACTCGACAAATGGTGGTGCACGTTTATAAATCCGAGCGATCCCAACCCTTTCAAGCACCAACATCGGTCGAGATAGAGGGGCACGGAGGGGGCTGCGTGAGACAACACAGTCCCTGTAACGGGTCTGCATTGGGCAGAATACTTGCACAGTTTTTGGATCGGGTCCAGCCTTAGTGGGGTTCCATTTTGCATCGGAACTCTTTCTTTTGCATAGCCGACATGGAATTGGTGTTTCACACAGCCGACTTAATTCATTTCATCGGCGGGGCCGATATGTTTTATTTCTTTGGCGGGGGCCGACATGGGACTTGGCCGATGTTCTTCTTAGCGCGGACTTAACTCATATGAGTCCGGACCTATATGGGCGCTAATTTTCCATTGGCGGGATTCCTTTTGGGCCGGCCCTATCCGCCCAACGGCTCTTTTATTTGGGTCCGACCCTCCAGTATATAAGATGAGCGGGATGCTCATTCTTGGCAAGGGAAGAAGCAGAGGCAGATTCAGAATCAGGATCATCAGCGATCAAGCATTCGGCAGCGAGCAGACGAGCAGACAGATGCGAGTCTTCGGCGTCGCAAGTCTGAGTGCGAGTATTGCAGCGAGGGACTTTATTGCTCAGGCGAGCATTGGGGTCTTGTGACTTGGCGATCTGGCACCTCGAGGAGCTAACTGGTTCTCCTCTCGAGCGAGCCGATCCCAGTCTGAGTCGAAGGGACTCTTTGTAACTTGTCCGAGTCAGATTGGCTGGCTGGGCAATCCATTTGGGGGCGACCGGTATTTCTCAATACCGAGTTCTATCCAGCATTGTAATCTTTGAGGATAATAATAAAGGATATGGGCACCTCGCCCCACCTTTGAATGTTGTGTTGTCTATTTTATTCCGCATTGCATCGTATCCTTTTATGCATTCTGGGAGCAAGTCGATCTGCATTTTCATTGTGCATTCCGCTTTAGCGCAATATTGGAAGGGACGAGGCGTAGGCCGAAGGTCTCTGACCTTGAACGGATCCGAGTCGGGTCGGGACTTGTCGGTGCCGCACAGGCTTAACTCCCAAAGCCCGTGACAGTTGGTATCAGAGCTTCGGATCAGATCCGGGGCTGTGCAGATCGAAAGATGGCAGATACAGATAGTCAGCATGAAGTGGAGGTCGTGCAACCTGAGAGTAAGGCTGCGAAGGTGTCTTCGAAGGGGAAAGATCCGAAGCACCGCGATTGGCTCCAAGACCATGAAAATCGACTCGAGGACCTGGAACAGTCCGACCTCGAGGAGCGCATGACGGCAGAGTGGTCGAAGCTGGCGGAACAGATAGAGTCTTTGAGGGAAGAGATCCGCTTCCTCAAAGAGGGGCAACAGATCTTCCATTCGTTGTTGCAGGGAGGAACGCATGGTTCTAAGGCAACTCGAGTTGGAACTTATGACGGTGAGCGCGATGACAAGGCACTTGATAATTTCTTCTGGGATGTTGAGGAGTACCTGTCGTGTGCACCGAAGACGTCTGATGAGGCACAGGTCAAGGATATTGCAACATACCTTACCGGCAGTGCGAAGCTGTGGTGGCGAACGCATCAGGCAGATGAACGCGCTGGGAAGACGGTGAAACCGATCAAGTCCTGGGCTGACTTGAAGGCAGCGCTTCATGATCAATTCCGACCTGGGAATTCGGATTGGATCATCCGATCCAGGTTCGATGAACTCAAGCATACTGGCACTATTCGAGAGTATGTCAAGGCATTTCAGGTGTTGGATTTGGAATGCACCAAGTTGAGCGACTTCGAGAAGTTATTCCTCTTCACTAAGGGTCTGCAACCCTGGGCGAAGGATGAGCTGAGGAGACAGAAAGTTCAGACTTTGGCCGAGGCGATCACAGTTGCGGATGGGCTGCTCGATTATAAGGGCGATGCAGCTAGGGGCTTTGGTGGAGCTCGAACAGACTACAAGAAGAACTTCCGCCGGAAAGAGAAGAAGGGAGGCGGACCTCCTTCTGATCCTAACGGCGAGCCCAGGAAGAAGAAACCGAAGAAGTCGAATGGAGAAGGCAACCCGAAGAAGAAAGATCACACACAGACTGAGAAGAAGAAGGATCGTGATCCAGGGTGTTTCATCTGTGGCAAAGATGATCACTGGGCACGGAGCTGTCCAGATCGGAGTAGGATCAACGCGCTGTTGTTCGAGGAGAAGAAGTTGCCCGCAATGAGCACCTTGCAACTCCTGAATGCAGTGCAACATTCTACCGAAGTGGCCGATAAGCACGAGTTGTGTTTTGTGGAGACTTTCTTTGGCAACAAGAAGGTGCTAGCTATGGTGGATTCAGGTGCCACCCACAACTACATCTCCGCATCCCGAGCGAAGAAGCTTGGACTCAAGATCGAGCCTACTACAAATCAGTTCAAGGCGGTGACCGCACCCGCGCAGCAGGTGAGCGGTGAGATCCATAAGGAAGTCATCCGAGTTGGGTCGTGGCAGGGTGTGCTTGATTTGATCGCCATTGGAATGAATGAGTTCGATCTCATACTCGGGCAGGAGTTCTTGAGGTCGGCATCAGCAGCTGTGGTGCCACACTTGAGCTGTTTGCTGATATTGGATCCGAGCAGACCAAGTATGGTTCCGATGATGAAGAGCGTGGAACAGGATCTCCTGTTGAACGCGCTCAGTGCTAAGCAGGTTGGCAAGGGAAGGCAGGAGGAGTTGTTTTTGGCCGCACTGATTGGAGATTGGGATGAAGGAGAGTCGTCAGGACCCTCTAACACCTCGGCGATCCAGGATGTGTTGTCCGAGTTTGCGGATGTTATGCCAGACCAGCTCCCAGCTGTGTTACCACCGAGGAGGCACGTTGATCACAGGATCGAACTGGAGTCAGGGGCAAGACCACCAGCGAAGGCTCCTTATCGACTCTCCGCACCAGAGATGGAAGAGTTGAGGAAGCAGTTGGCAGAGCTCGCTGAGGCAGGATACTTGCGTCCCTCCAGATCACCTTATGCTGCTCCAGTATTGTTCCAGCGCAAGAAGGATGGAAGCCTTCGGATGTGTGTGGACTATCGAGCTTTGAACAAGCTCACCATCAAGAACAAGTATCCGTTACCTCTCATAGCGGATAGCTTTGATCGACTGGTCGATGCAAGAGTGTTCACCAAGTTGGACCTGAGGCAGGGTTACTATCAGATCAGGATCGCGCCAGGTGATGAGGAGAAGACCGCGATCACGACGAGGTATGGTAGCTATGAATTCTTGGTTATGCCTTTTGGTCTCACTAACGCTCCTGCAACCTTCAGCACCTTGATGAACGATGTGTTTCGCTCATTATTGGACAAGTGCGTTGTTGTGTATCTGGATGACATTTTGGTATACAGTCGAGACATGGAGGAACACAAGCGGCACCTTCAGGAGGTGTTTGCTTTGTTGAGAGAACATCAGCTGTTCGCAAAGAAGGAAAAGTGTGCTTTTGCGCAGAAGGAAGTGCCGTTTCTGGGCCATATTCTTGGTCATGGCCAGATCCGACCAGACCCGGAGAAGCTTCAGGCAATCCGAGACTGGGAGCCGCTTCGCAATGTGCATGAGGTGAGACAGTTCCTTGGTTTAGCTAACTACTATCGCAAGTTTGTAGCAGGCTATTCCCGGATTGCGAGCCCCTTGACGGATCTGTTGAAGAAGGACCGCGGATGGAAATGGGGCGATAAGCAGCAGACAGCATTTGAGTTGCTAAAAGACAAGTTGACTGAGGAGCCAGTCCTTGCTTTGCCGAAATATGGCCAACCTTTTGAGGTCCAAACCGATGCGTCCGACTATGCCATGGGTGGAGTTTTGATGCAGGATGGACTCCTGTACTTTGCCGCAAACCGAGTCTACCTTCCGAAGTGGAGAGATGTTCGCAAGGAGGTCTTGCAGGAGTGTCATGATTCCGTTTGGGCAGGGCATCCGGGACAGAAGCGAACAATGGCCTTGTTGGAAAGAGGCTTCTACTGGCCTAACATGAGGGACGATGTTGAGAGGTATGTGAGGACTTGCCTCACTTGTCAGCAAGACAAAGCTCAGATGTTGCAGCCGGCGGGCTTGTTGCGTCCTCTCCCCGTTCCTGTGCGACCTTGGGCAAGTGTGAGCATGGACTTCATCACACAGTTGCCGGAGGTAGATGGACATTCTAGCATCATGGTCGTGGTAGACAGGTTCAGTAAGTATGCAATATTCATTGCATGTAAGACCTCGTGTCCAGCCGAGGAGGTGGCCGAGCTCTTTTTCAAGAATGTGGTCAAAAACTGGGGTATACCTTTGAGCATTGTAAGTGATCGGGACCCTCGATTCACTTCGAACTTCTGGCAGGAGTTGTTCAAGATTGTTGGGACCCGACTCCTGATGAGTTCGGGGTTCCATCCCCAGACTGATGGACAGACAGAGCGGATTAATGGCATCCTCGAAGACTACCTAAGGCACTTCGTAGTCTCGGATCAGGGGAACTGGCCTAAGCTGCTGGATGTGGCCCAGTTCTCCTACAATCTGCAGAGGAGTGAGTCCTCGAAGTTCAGTCCTTTTGAGTTGGCTACGGGCCAACAACCTCTTTCACCCCACACAGTCTTGGCAGGATACCAAGGCGAGAATGTTGATGCAACAGAACGACTGAAGAGCTGGAATGAGAAGGTGGACTTGGCTCGTTACCATCTCACCCAGGCTTCAGACAGGATGAAGAAGTTTGCTGACAGACACAGGCGTCGATTGGAGTTTGATGTTGGCGACAAAGTTTTGGTTCGCATGGATCAGGACCGATTCAAAGTCCCAAAGGGGCTGAGTGCTTCGTTGGTCAGACGATTTGATGGACCTTTCGAAGTCATTCGGAAGATCAATCCCGTCGCCTACCAACTCAACTTACCCCTCCATCTCAAGACTCATCCTGTTTTCCACGTCTCTCAGTTGAGACCGCATCATCCAGATGACGAAGATCTGATAAGAAATATTCCGAACAGAGGCCCGGCGAATGTGTTGGACAATCCGGACCGCAGAGTCAGCCAGGTCCTTGCAATGCGAACACGAGGAGGAGGCAAGAACGGCATCCGTGAGTTCTTGGTGATGTTCGAAGGACAGGGACGCGACTCCGCTTCCTGGGAACGCAGTGAGTCGTTATGGCGAGACGAGGAGATAATCATGGAGTTCCTCTCCAGGAGGAACCCGCCCAGACAGGAGTAGATTTCTGGGTCAATGCCTCCCAGTGCTTTGTGCAGGGGTGCTGGCGTCGAGGGCGCCGCCACTAGTTTAGTGGGGGAGGATGTAACGGGTCTGCATTGGGCAGAATACTTGCACAGTTTTTGGATCGGGTCCAGCCTTAGTGGGGTTCCATTTTGCATCGGAACTCTTTCTTTTGCATAGCCGACATGGAATTGGTGTTTCACACAGCCGACTTAATTCATTTCATCGGCGGGGCCGATATGTTTTATTTCTTTGGCGGGGGCCGACATGGGACTTGGCCGATGTTCTTCTTAGCGCGGACTTAACTCATATGAGTCCGGACCTATATGGGCGCTAATTTTCCATTGGCGGGATTCCTTTTGGGCCGGCCCTATCCGCCCAACGGCTCTTTTATTTGGGTCCGACCCTCCAGTATATAAGATGAGCGGGATGCTCATTCTTGGCAAGGGAAGAAGCAGAGGCAGATTCAGAATCAGGATCATCAGCGATCAAGCATTCGGCAGCGAGCAGACGAGCAGACAGATGCGAGTCTTCGGCGTCGCAAGTCTGAGTGCGAGTATTGCAGCGAGGGACTTTATTGCTCAGGCGAGCATTGGGGTCTTGTGACTTGGCGATCTGGCACCTCGAGGAGCTAACTGGTTCTCCTCTCGAGCGAGCCGATCCCAGTCTGAGTCGAAGGGACTCTTTGTAACTTGTCCGAGTCAGATTGGCTGGCTGGGCAATCCATTTGGGGGCGACCGGTATTTCTCAATACCGAGTTCTATCCAGCATTGTAATCTTTGAGGATAATAATAAAGGATATGGGCACCTCGCCCCACCTTTGAATGTTGTGTTGTCTATTTTATTCCGCATTGCATCGTATCCTTTTATGCATTCTGGGAGCAAGTCGATCTGCATTTTCATTGTGCATTCCGCTTTAGCGCAATATTGGAAGGGACGAGGCGTAGGCCGAAGGTCTCTGACCTTGAACGGATCCGAGTCGGGTCGGGACTTGTCGGTGCCGCACAGGCTTAACTCCCAAAGCCCGTGACAGTCCCCTATATAAGTTATTTGTCCGATTCTCACACATCCGAAGAATGGTCATCAAATCGGACAACAGCCCAAACTTCCGACTTCCGTCCCAGAAAGCCCAAGAGCTATCTAAAACGTTCATGGCCGGAACTCGATCGCGGCTATACCAGTCCGCCAAGCAACCCAAAAGCTAGACTGGAGCTCTAGTCGAATCACCTCTGTGGCCATTGCAAGGACGTGTTGGAGCGACTACCATTGCCGAACCATTCCGCAGGTCGAGTCCATACCAAGGCCGCATAGAGATTCACGATGAGCTCCTGCATAGCAATCAGGAGACTTGCCGTGTCCATCACAATCGATAAATCCTGGTGCAAGATTTTTGCATCCGAGCGCTCCAACCAGTCGAGCACCAGCATCAATCGACATAAACGGGCACGGGGGGAGGATGCTCGAGAACACTACCTCCCCTGTAACGGGTCTGCATTGGGCAGAATACTTGCACAGTTTTTGGATCGGGTCCAGCCTTAGTGGGGTTCCATTTTGCATCGGAACTCTTTCTTTTGCATAGCCGACATGGAGTTGGTGTTTCACACAGCCGACTTAATTCATTTCATCGGCGGGGCCGATATGTTTTATTTCTTTGGCGGGGGCCGACATGGGACTTGGCCGATGTTCTTCTTAGCGCGGACTTAACTCATATGAGTCCGGACCTATATGGGCGCTAATTTTCCATTGGCGGGATTCCTTTTGGGCCGGCCCTATCCGCCCAACGGCTCTTTTATTTGGGTCCAACCCTCCAGTATATAAGATGAGCGGGATGCTCATTCTTGGCAAGGAAGAAGCAGAGGCAGATTCAGAATCAGGATCATCAGCGATCAAGCATTCGGCAGCGAGCAGACGAGCAGACAGATGCGAGTCTTCGGCGTCGCAAGTCTGAGTGCGAGTATTGCAGCGAGGGACTTTATTGCTCAGGCGAGCATTGGGGTCTTGTGACTTGGCGATCTGGCACCTCGAGGAGCTAACTGGTTCTCCTCTCGAGCGAGCCGATCCCAGTCTGAGTCGAAGGGACTCTTTGTAACTTGTCCGAGTCAGATTGGCTGGCTGGGCAATCCATTTGGGGGCGACCGGTATTTCTCAATACCGAGTTCTATCCAGCATTGTAATCTTTGAGGATAATAATAAAGGATATGGGCACCTCGCTCCACCTTTGAATGTTGTGTTGTCTATTTTATTCCGCATTGCATCGTATCCTTTTATGCATTCTGGGAGCAAGTCGATCTGCATTTTCATTGTGCATTCCGCTTTAGCGCAATATTGGAAGGGACGAGGCGTAGGCCGAAGGTCTCTGACCTTGAACGGATCCGAGTCGGGTCGGGACTTGTCGGTGCCGCACAGGCTTAACTCCCAAAGCCCGTGACAGTTGGTATCAGAGCTTCGGATCAGATCCGGGGCTGTGCAGATCGAGAGATGGCAGATACAGATAGTCAGCATGAAGTGGAGGTCGTGCAACCTGAGAGTAAGGCTGCGAAGGTGTCTTCGAAGGGGAAAGATCCGAAGCACCGCGATTGGCTCCAAGACCATGAAAATCGACTCGAGGACTTGGAACAGTCCGACCTCGAGGAGCGCATGACGGCAGAGTGGTCGAAGCTGGCGGAACAGATAGAGTCTTTGAGGGAAGAGATCCGCTTCCTCAAAGAGGGGCAACAGATCTTCCATTCGTTGTTGCAGGGAGGAACGCATGGTTCTAAGGCAACTCGAGTTGGAACTTATGACGGTGAGCGCGATGACAAGGCACTTGATAATTTCTTCTGGGATGTTGAGGAGTACCTGTCGTGTGCACCGAAGACGTCTGATGAGGCACAGGTCAAGGATATTGCAACATACCTTACCGGCAGTGCGAAGCTGTGGTGGCGAACGCATCAGGCAGATGAACGCGCTGGGAAGACGGTGAAACCGATCAAGTCCTGGGCTGACTTGAAGGCAGCGCTTCATGATCAATTCCGACCTGGGAATTCGGATTGGATCATCCGATCCAGGTTCGATGAACTCAAGCATACCGGCACTATTCGAGAGTATGTCAAGGCATTTCAGGTGTTGGATTTGGAATGCACCAAGTTGAGCGACTTCGAGAAGTTATTCCTCTTCACTAAGGGTCTGCAACCCTGGGCGAAGGATGAGCTGAGGAGACAGAAAGTTCAGACTTTGGCCGAGGCGATCACAGTTGCGGATGGGCTGCTCGATTATAAGGGCGATGCAGCTAGGGGCTTTGGTGGAGCTCGAACAGACTACAAGAAGAACTTCCGCCGGAAAGAGAAGAAGGGAGGCGGACCTCCTTCTGATCCTAACGGCGAGCCCAGGAAGAAGAAACCGAAGAAGTCGAATGGAGAAGGTAACCCGAAGAAGAAAGATCACACACAGACTGAGAAGAAGAAGGATCGTGATCCAGGGTGTTTCATCTGTGGCAAAGATGATCACTGGGCACGGAGCTGTCCAGATCGGAGTAGGATCAACGCGCTGTTGTTCGAGGAGAAGAAGTTGCCCGCAATGAGCACCTTGCAACTCCTGAATGCAGTGCAACATTCTACCGAAGTGGCCGATAAGCACGAGTTGTGTTTTGTGGAGACTTTCTTTGGCAACAAGAAGGTGCTAGCTATGGTGGATTCAGGTGCCACCCACAACTACATCTCCGCATGCCGAGCGAAGAAGCTTGGACTCAAGATCGAGCCCACTACAAATCAGTTCAAGGCGGTGACCGCACCCGCGCAGCAGGTGAGCGGTGAGATCCATAAGGAAGTCATCCGAGTTGGGTCGTGGCAGGGTGTGCTTGATTTGATCGCCATTGGAATGAATGAGTTCGATCTCATACTCGGGCAGGAGTTCTTGAGGTCGGCATCAGCAGCTGTGGTGCCACACTTGAGCTGTTTGCTGATATTGGATCCGAGCAGACCAAGTATGGTTCCGATGATGAAGAGCGTGGAACAGGATCTCCTGTTGAATGCGCTCAGTGCTAAGCAGGTTGGCAAGGGAAGGCGGGAGGAGTTGTTTTTGGCCGCACTGATTGGAGATTGGGATGAAGGAGAGTCGTCAGGACCCTCTAACACCTCGGCGATCCAGGATGTGTTGTCCGAGTTTGCGGATGTTATGCCAGACCAGCTCCCAGCTGTGTTACCACCGAGGAGGCACGTTGATCACAGGATCGAACTGGAGTCAGGGGCAAGACCACCAGCGAAGGCTCCTTATCGACTCTCCGCACCAGAGATGGAAGAGTTGAGGAAGCAGTTGGCAGAGCTCGCTGAGGCAGGATACTTGCGTCCCTCCAGATCACCTTATGCTGCTCCAGTATTGTTCCAGCGCAAGAAGGATGGAAGCCTTCGGATGTGTGTGGACTATCGAGCTTTGAACAAGCTCACCATCAAGAACAAGTATCCGTTACCTCTCATAGCGGATAGCTTTGATCGACTGGTCGATGCAAGAGTGTTCACCAAGTTGGACCTGAGGCAGGGTTACTATCAGATCAGGATCGCGCCAGGTGATGAGGAGAAGACCGCGATCACGACGAGGTATGGTAGCTATGAATTCTTGGTTATGCCTTTTGGTCTCACTAACGCTCCTGCAACCTTCAGCACCTTGATGAACGATGTGTTTCGCTCATTATTGGACAAGTGCGTTGTTGTGTATCTGGATGACATTTTGGTATACAGTCGAGACATGGAGGAACACAAGCGGCACCTTCAGGAGGTGTTTGCTTTGTTGAGAGAACATCAGCTGTTCGCAAAGAAGGAAAAGTGTGCTTTTGCGCAGGAGGAAGTGCCGTTTCTGGGCCATATTCTTGGTCATGGCCAGATCCGACCAGACCCGGAGAAGCTTCAGGCAATCCGAGACTGGGAGCCGCTTCGCAATGTGCATGAGGTGAGACAGTTCCTTGGTTTAGCTAACTACTATCGCAAGTTTGTAGCGGGCTATTCCCGGATTGCGAGCCCCTTGACGGATCTGTTGAAGAAGGACCACGGATGGAAATGGGGCGATAAGCAGCAGACAACATTTGAGTTGCTGAAAAGAGTTTTGATAGAGAGATCAGCTCTTACTGTACCGAACCGGGGCGAGACGACATCGAAGGATGTCTTGCTTGGCCTGTATGAGTTCGAAAGGATTAGGCGGGACAAAACAAAGCAGCCAAAGGAACCGTTGGGGAACGACTTCCTTACCAACACTCGAACCACCAGTCTTTTGTTCCGACGACTGAGAGGAGGCTCAGCCCGACTTTATGTGGATTTCGAGATCTTGACAGGGTCCGCCGAGTTGCCAGACATCTACTCGGAGGTAGACATCTTGGATAGATGGGAGAACAGCGGAGTCATCTCCTTGAGAGATTTGCTAGTTCTCGGTTCTGGAGGAGAATTTCGATCGGAAGACTACCCCCGTGCATCCGAGCTCGTGGCAAGTTGTTCGGAAGCTTTGCAACGTTGGGTCTGGATGGAACAGCCAGAAGCCAAGGCAGATCCTTTCAGCGCCAAACTGGATCAGTTGGCGGAATTGTTGGCACACAAGTTTGTTTGCAAGCCGGTAGGAGCAGAGCCGCAGGGGTTGGCCTGCTTGGACGATGTTAAGATCGTCGCAGCTAGGGAAGTCATGAATCAAGACATTCCCGAGGTGAGCACCAAGATGAGATTGGGCACCTTACGTTTGATAAACCAGCATGCGAATGATGAAGAAGAATCCCGACCTACCCGGGATGTCATGGCTAGAGGAGGTGGATCGCAGGGCGATGTCACTTCTCCTGAACAGGCACAGGCAGGAAGTTTCACTTCAGCATCCCTCACTTTCAGGAGACAAGAAGGGGGACCTGTTCAGTTACACATTGATACCTTTCCAGACTTCATTGGGTTCAATGAGGCTCTTTGTGAAGATGATATCTTCACCACTTGGGATCGACAGGGAATAATCCGTTATGGCGACTTGATGTCGATCGGAGGTAGCACCAATCTATCCGACGAAAAGAGTACTCGGAAATCCTTGGAAATCATGGCGAGTTGTTCTGAGGCCGTGGATCACTGGACCTGGGAGGAACATGAGACAAGGCCGTATGAACCACTTTGGGACAGATTGCTTCGTCTACCCGGCGAAGTCTTTGGTCCAGATGACGAAGATCTGATAAGAAATATTCCGAACAGAGGCCCGGCGAATGTGTTGGACAATCCGGACCGCAGAGTCAGCCAGGTCCTTGCAATGCGAACACGAGGAGGAGGCAAGAACGGCATCCGTGAGTTCTTGGTGATGTTCGAAGGACAGGGACGCGACTCCGCTTCCTGGGAACGCAGTGAGTCGTTATGGCGAGACGAGGAGATAATCATGGAGTTCCTCTCCAGGAGGAACCCGCCCAGACAGGAGTAGATTTCTGGGTCAATGCCTCCCAGTGCTTTGTGCAGGGGTGCTGGCGTCGAGGGCGCCGCCACTAGTTTAGTGGGGGAGGATGTAACGGGTCTGCATTGGGCAGAATACTTGCACAGTTTTTGGATCGGGTCCAGCCTTAGTGGGGTTCCATTTTGCATCGGAACTCTTTCTTTTGCATAGCCGACATGGAGTTGGTGTTTCACACAGCCGACTTAATTCATTTCATCGGCGGGGCCGATATGTTTTATTTCTTTGGCGGGGGCCGACATGGGACTTGGCCGATGTTCTTCTTAGCGCGGACTTAACTCATATGAGTCCGGACCTATATGGGCGCTAATTTTCCATTGGCGGGATTCCTTTTGGGCCGGCCCTATCCGCCCAACGGCTCTTTTATTTGGGTCCAACCCTCCAGTATATAAGATGAGCGGGATGCTCATTCTTGGCAAGGAAGAAGCAGAGGCAGATTCAGAATCAGGATCATCAGCGATCAAGCATTCGGCAGCGAGCAGACGAGCAGACAGATGCGAGTCTTCGGCGTCGCAAGTCTGAGTGCGAGTATTGCAGCGAGGGACTTTATTGCTCAGGCGAGCATTGGGGTCTTGTGACTTGGCGATCTGGCACCTCGAGGAGCTAACTGGTTCTCCTCTCGAGCGAGCCGATCCCAGTCTGAGTCGAAGGGACTCTTTGTAACTTGTCCGAGTCAGATTGGCTGGCTGGGCAATCCATTTGGGGGCGACCGGTATTTCTCAATACCGAGTTCTATCCAGCATTGTAATCTTTGAGGATAATAATAAAGGATATGGGCACCTCGCTCCACCTTTGAATGTTGTGTTGTCTATTTTATTCCGCATTGCATCGTATCCTTTTATGCATTCTGGGAGCAAGTCGATCTGCATTTTCATTGTGCATTCCGCTTTAGCGCAATATTGGAAGGGACGAGGCGTAGGCCGAAGGTCTCTGACCTTGAACGGATCCGAGTCGGGTCGGGACTTGTCGGTGCCGCACAGGCTTAACTCCCAAAGCCCGTGACATCCCCTATATAAGTTATTTGTCCGATTCTCAAGCAGCCGAAGTCTGGTCATCGAATCGGGTCAAAGACCACAACTTCCGACTTTACCCACAATGCAAGTCATCGAATCGAACATCGGCCCCCGAGTCGGACTCCATGCGTATGTCAGGTCATCGGACCCAAATTCCGCCTTCCTGCGCATGGCGGGCCATCAATATCAACTCGGTCATCGGACCCAAACTCCGCCTTTTTGCGTATGGCACGCCTTCAAATCGGTCATCGGACCCAAATTCCGCCTTCCTGTGCATGGCGGGCCATCAACATCAACTCGGTCATCGGACCCAAATTCCGCCTTTCTGCGCATGGCACGCCATCAACTCGGTCATCGGACCCAAATTCCGCCTTCCTGCGCATGGCAGGTCATCGGACACAAATTCAGACCTCGCCAATATGCCTACGTATCGAATCGGTCATCGGACCCAACTTCCGACTTCATCCATACTGTAGGGTCTTTGAGGTTGGCGCGGTGCGCTCAACCCAGGGAGTCGACCCATCGAAGCATACACCTCCCCTATATAAGCTATTTGTCCGATTCCCACACCTGTGTAGTTTGCACCTCTGACCAGGACATCGACCCCAACTTCCGAACTCGACTGCAACGACGGCACCAGCGCCTTGGTGCGCACCTTGCGACGCACAGTCCCAACATTCGCCTTCCTGCACATGGCAGGTCATCGGACCCAAATTCCGACCTCGCGAGTATGCCTACATATCGAATCGGTCATCGGACCCAACTTCCGACTTCATCCATACCGTAGGGTCTTTGAGGTTGGCGCGGTGCGCTCAACCCGGGGAGTCGACCCAACGAAGCATACACCTCCCCTATATAAGCTATTTGTCCGATTCCCACACCTGTGTAGTTTGCACCTCCGATCAAGACATCGACCCCAACTTCCGAACTCGCCTCCAACGACCGAACCAGCGCCTTGGTGCGCACCTTGCAACGCACAGTGCCAACATTCGCCTTCCTGCACGTGGCAGGTCATCGGACCCAAATTCCGACCTCGCGAGTATGCCTACATATCGAATCGGTCATCGGACCCAACTTCCGACTTCATCCATACCGTAGGGTCTTTGAGGTTGGCGCGGTGCGCTCAACCCGGGGAGTCGACCCAACGAAGCATACACCTCCCCTATATAAGCTATTTGTCCGATTCCCACACCTGTGTAGCTTGCACCTCCGATCAGGACATCGACCCCAACTTCCGAACTCGACTAAAAAGACCGCACCAGCGCCTTGGTGTGCACCTTGCAACGCACAGTGTCAACATTCGCCTTCCTGCACATGGCAGGTCATCGGACCCAAATTCCGACCTCATGAGCATACCTACTAATCGAATCGGTCATCGGACCCAACTTCCGACTTCATCCATACCGTAGGGTCTTTGAGGTTGGCGCGGTGCGCTCAACCTGGGGAGTCGACCCATCGAAGCATACACCTCCCCTATATAAGCTATTTGTCCGATTCCGACACCTGTGTAGTTTGCACCTCCGCTCAGGACATCGACCCCAACTTCCGAACTCGCCTGCAACGACCGAACCAGCGCCTTGGTGCGCACCAAAAGTGCGCACTTTTGGAGGGCACTTTTCTGCGCTCCAAAGGTGCGCACTTTTGGAGGGCACTTTTTGGAGGGCACTTTTCTGCGCTCCAAAGGTGCGCACTTTTGGAGGGCACTTTTTGGAGGGCACTTTTCTGCGCTCCAAAGGTGCGCACTTTTGGAGGGCACTTTTTGGAGGGCACTTTTCTGCGCTCCAAAGGTGCGCACTTTTGGAGGGCACTTTTTGGAGGGCACTTTTCTGCGCTCCAAAGGTGCGCACTTTTGGAGGGCACTTTTTGGAGGGCACTTTTCTGCGCTCCAAAGGTGCGCACTTTTGGAGGGCACTTTTTGGAGGGCACTTTTCTGCGCTCCAAAGGTGCGCACTTTTGGAGGGCACTTTTTGGAGGGCACTTTTCTGCGCTCCAAAGGTGCGCACTTTTGGAGGGCACTTTTTGGAGGGCACTTTTCTGCGCTCCAAAGGTGCGCACTTTTGGAGGGCACTTTTTGGAGGGCACTTTTCTGCGCTCCAAAGGTGCGCACTTTTGGAGGGCACTTTTTGGAGGGCACTTTTCTGCGCTCCAAAGGTGCGCACTTTTGGAGGGCACTTTTGTGCACTCCAAAGGTGCGCACTTTTGGAGGGCACTTTTCCTGTGCTCCAAAGGTGCACACCTAGGTGAGCACCTTCGACCACACCTTGTAGCACACCAAACTCTGACTTTCGACTTCATCCGCAATGCAGGGTCTTTGAGGTTGGCGCAATGCGCACAACCAGGGGAGTCGACCCATCAAACCCAACACCTCCCCTATATAAGCTATTTGTCTGATTCTCATACATGCGTAGCCTGCAGGAGCAATTAGGACATCGACCCCAACTTTCGGCTTCTAAACGAAAACAAGGTCTTTGAGGTTGGTGTAATGCGAACAACTAGGGGAGTCAACCCATCAAACCCAACACCTCCCCTATATAAGCTATTTGTCTGATTCTCATACATGTGTAGTCTACAGGAGCAATTAGGACATCGACCCCAACTTTTGACTTCTTAACGAAAACAAGGTCTTTGAGGTTGACGTAATGCGCACAACCAGGGGAGTCGACCCATCAAACCCAACACCTCCCCTATATAAGCTATTTGTCCGATTCTCATACATGTGTAGCCTGCAGGAGCCATTAGGACATTGACCCCAACTTTTGACTTCTTAACGAAAACAAGGTCTTTGAGGTTGGCGTAATGCGCACAACCAAGGGAGTTGACCCATCAAACCCAACACCTCCCCTATATAAGCTATTTGTCTGATTCTCATACATGTGTAGCCTGCAACAACGATTAGGACATCCACCCCAACTTCTGAATTCGTCTGCGTTGACCGCACCAAAGGTGCACGCCTTGGTGCTCACCAAAATCCGACTTCCGACTTCTTCTGCTATGCGGGGTCTTTGAGGTTGGCGCAGTGCGCACAACCAGGGGAGTCAACCCACCGAATGCAACACCTCCCCTATATAAGCTATTTGTCTGATTCTCATACATGCGTAGACTGCAGCAATGATTAGGACATCCACCCCAACTTTTGACTTCTTAAACAAGACAGGGTCTTTGAAGTTGGTGCAGTGCACACAACCAGGGGAGTCGACCCATCAAACGCAACACCTCCCCTATATAAAGCTATTTGTCCGATTCTCATACGTGTAGTCTGCAGCAGCGATTAGGACATCGACCCCAACTTCCGAATTCGTTTGCATTGACCGCACCAAAGGTGCACGCCTTGGTGTGCACCCTGGAGTGCACTTTGGTGCTCACCTCGGTGCACACTTTGGTGTGCACCTCGGTGTGCACCAAAGGTGCGCACCTTGGAGCGCACCAAAGGTGTACACTTTGGAGCGCACCACATAGGGTCTTTGAGAGGTTGGCGCAGTGCGCACACCAAGGTGGGTGTTGAGGTGCGTGCCGAGGTGGGTGGGTGCTAGGGTGCGCTCCATGGTGGGTGCCAGGGTGGGTGCGTGCTAGGGTGGATTCCAAAGAGGGTCATAGGGTGGGTGCCAAGGTGGGTTGGTGATATAGTGGGTTCAAAGGTGGGTACTAGGGTGGGTTCCAAGGTGGGTCACAAGTTGGGTGCCAGGATGCGTGGGTGTTAGGTTGGGTGCCAAGGTGGGCTCCTGCGTGGGTGGGTGCTAGGGTGGGTTTCAAGGTGGACGCGAGGGCGGGTGCCAAGGTGGGTAACAAGTTGGGTGTTAGGATGGGTGAGTGCTAGAGTGGGTGCCAAGGTGGGTGGGTGCTAAGGTGGATGCCAAGGTGGTTCACAGGGTGGGTGGGTTCTAGGGTGAGTTCCAAGGTGGGTCACAGGTTCAGTGCTAGGGTGGGTGTCAAGGCGGGTGTCGAGGTGCCTGGGTGCTAGGGTGTGGATGCCAATGTGGGTCATAGGGTGGGTACTAGGGTGGGCTGCAATGTGGGTGCCAAGGTGGGTAACATGCTCGGTGGGTTCTAAATTGGGTGCCAGGGTGGGTGTGCACCCACCTTGCCCGAGGTGGGTGCCAAGGTGCCAGTGTGGGTGGGTGCTAAGGTGGATGCCAAGGTGGGTGAGAAGGTGGGTGATAGGTTGAGTGGTAGGATGGGTGGGTGCCAAGATGGGTCACAGGGTGGGTGCAAGGGTGGGTAGGTGCTAGGGTTGGTGTCAGGGTGGGTGGGTGCTAGGTTGGGTTCCAAGGTGGGTGCGAGGGTGAGTGTCAAGGTGGGTCACAGGTTAGGTGCTAGGATGGGTGAGTGCTAGGGTGCAAAGGTGCCAGGGTGGGTGCTAGGATGGGTCGATGCTAGGGTGAGTGGCAAGGTGGGTCCACAAGTGTCAAGGTGGGTGCCGAGGTGGGTGCCAAGTCGGCGACTGCTATGGTGGATGCCAAGGTGGGTCACGGGGTGGGTGCCAAGTTGCTAGGTTGGGTTCCAAGGTGGGTGCCAACGTGGGTGCTAGGGTGCGTGGGTTAAAGGGTGTGTCACAACGTGGGTGCCAGGATGGGTGCGCACCCACACTGGCCAAGACGGGTGCGGGTGCAAGGTTGGGTTCCAAGCCCGGTCACAGGCTGGGTGCTAGGATGGGTGGGTGCCAAGGTGGGCACCAGGGTGGGTGCACCCACCCTGGCCAAGGTGGGTCACGGGGTGGGTCCTAGGGTGGGTAACGGGGTGGGTACTAAGGTGCGTGCCAAGGTGGGTCATAGGGTGGGTGCCAAGGTGGGCACCAGGGTGGGTGTGCACCAACCCTAGCCAGGGTAGGTCACGGGGTGGTTGTCGGGGTGGGCGTCAAGGAGCCAAGGTGGGTGGCAAGTAGCCAAGTTGCGTGCCAAGGTGGGTGTCGGGGTGGGTGCCAAGGATCCAAGGTGGGTGCCAAGGAACCAAGGTGGGTGTCTGGGTGGGTGCCGAGGTGGGAGCCAGGGTGGGTCCCAAGGTGAGTGCAAAGGTGGGTGCCAGGGTCAAGGTGAGTGCCAATGTGGGTTCCAAGGTGCCAGGGTCAGGGTGAGTGCCAATGTGGGTTCAAAGGTGCTAAGTTGGGTGCGAGGTTGGGTGCGAGGGTGGGTGGGTGCCAAGGTGTGCTAGGTGGAAGCCCGGGTGGGTCGGCATCCCATGGGTGTCGAGTTGGGTGCCTGATGGGTGCTTCTTGTCAAGTTTTAGTCGTCGGGACTCATTTCGAGCCTTAGAGGTCGTTTCTTGTCCGGTTGCCCTGTCTTCGACCTGGGAACCCAATTTTGGTCCTCGGGTCCCATTTTTTTTTGTCTCGCATCCCACTTTTGGCCTGTGGCCTTTTCGGGGTCGATTCTCGTTTTGGGCATCAGAGCATGTTTCTTCTCCTAAAACCCAATATTTGTTTATTAAGTCTCGGAACACATTTTTGTTCTCGTGGACCCATCATGGGTCTTGGAACGCATTTGTGGTCCTTGGGTCCCATTTTGCATCCCGAAACTTGTGTTTTGGTGCTTGATCCCTATTTTGGGTGCCCACCTTGCACCAAGTGCGCACCCGGGGCAAACCGAGCGCCTTGGTGCACCGGGGCAAGATCGAGCGTGCACCCGAGGCGCCCCGAACATGCACCAAGGTGCACTCGGCCCACATGTGAGCGCAGGTCGTTGCGCCCGAGGTGGTGTGTGGGCACCGCGTTGCAGACGGGACACTGCACGCACACGACGCCCCCTCCAGGTGCACGCACGTAGGCCGGGCCGGGTGCACACCCGACGCCCTAGCAAGGTGCGCGCACCCGGGCAGGGCTCACACTTGGCGAACGGGGCGCACTTCGCGAGGGAGGGTGTGCACCTCGACGGGGGTGGGTGGCCGGGGTGGATTCGCACGTGGGTCGCGGTTTGCTAAGTACACACTGCGACAAGCTCATAACGGGTGCGATCATACCAGCGTTAGTGCACCGGATCCCATCAGAACTCCGCAGTTAAGCGCGCTTGGGCCGGAGTAGTACTGGGATGGGTGACCTCCCGGGAAGTCCCGGTGTTGCACCCTTTTTTAGTTTTTCGCCGGGCGTCGCAATGCTATTTGAATAAACCTTTTGCCCGTTTGCGTTCTCGTCGGGGCCGGGCCGGGCCGGGGTGCGCTGCCCGCACTACCGCGCGCGCGGGGGCGACACCGAGCGCGCACCCGAGGCGCCCCGAGCACACAGGCCACGGTGCAACCCGGGCGTTGTGCGCGCACCCCGGTGCGCCCGAGGTGCTGCGCGCGCACCCAGGTGAAATCGGTGTGCACCTCGGCCAGTGCGCGCTCGGTCGAGTCGCGCACGTTGGCCAAGGTGCACGGTGATGTTTCTTACTCTAAGGTTCCGCACCAGACGCCCGGGACAGGTGAGCGAAGCTGGGCGGGGCCGGGTGCGCGGCCGGGGCAGGTGCACGCAGCTGGAGAGAGCTTTGGAGCACACTTCGGAGCGCACCAATGATGCGCTCCATTCAAAAGTTTCCTGAAAAGGCAAAAAAAGTTGAGATTATAGAATTTCCCACTTGAGAGATTGTAAAAAAAAAAAATTTAAAATGAAGGAAACGCGGGTGCCAAGGTGTGCGCAGCCCAGCCAAGGTGTGCGCACCAAGGCGCCCACCCTGGCGAAGGTGCACGCAAGGTGCGCACCCGAGGCAAACCGGACAATTAACCCAACTTTCGACTTCGCGCGCACCTTGGAGCGCACTTCGGAGCGCTCCTTGGTGCGCACCAATCTTGGGCACCTCGGAGTGCACCATGGCGCCCACCAAGGTGCGCACCCGGGGCAAACCGAGCTCCGACTTCGTGCGCACCTTGGAGCGCACGAAAGGTGCGCACCATGGCGCCCACCAAGGTGCGCAGCCCAGCCAAGGCGTGCGCATCAAGGTGCGCACCCTGGCGAAGGTGCGCACCCGGGGCAAACCGAGCTCCGACTTCGTGCGCACCTTGGAGCGCACAAAAGGTGCGCAACCCAGCCAAGGTGTGCGCACCCCGGTCAAACCGAGCTCCGAATCGTGCGCACCAGAGGTGCACGCCATCGTGCGCACCTTGGAGCACACTTCGGAGCCCTCCTTGGTGCGCGCCGATGTTGCGCACCTCGGAGCGCACCCGGGGAAAACAATGCAATTAACCCGACTTTCGACTTCGTGGGCACCTCGGAGCGCTCTCGGGTTCGCACCTCGGAGCACACCGAGGTGCGCACCTTTGATGCGCTGCCTTCACCAATTTCCAGAAAAGGCAAGAAAACATTGAGAAGGTGTGCGCACCGAGGTGCCCACCCTGGCGAAGGTGCACGCGAGGTGCGCACCCGGGGCAAACCGGGCTCCGACTTCGTGCACGCCGCACCTTGGAGCACACTTCGGAGCGCTCCTTGGTGCGCACCAGGGCGCGCAACCCAGCCGAGGTGCCCACCCCGGCGAAGGTGCACGCGAGGTGCGCACCCGGGGCAAACCGGGCTCCGACTTCGTGCACGCCATGGTGCCCACCGCGGCGAAGGTGCACGCGAGGTGCGCACCCGGGGCAAACCGGGCTCCGACTTCGTGCACGCCGCACCTTGGAGCACACTTCGGAGCGCTCCTTGGTGCGCACCATGGTGCCCACCAGGGCGCGCAACCCCGCCGAAGGTGCACGCGAGGTGCGCACCCGGGGCAAACCGGGCTCCGACTTCGTGCACGCCGCACCTTGGAGCACACTTCGGAGCGCTCCTTGGTGCGCACCATGGTGCCCACCAGGGCGCGCAACCCCGCCGAAGGTGCACGCGAGGTGCGCACCCGGGGCAAACCGGGCTCCGACTTCGTGCACGCCATGGTGCGCACCGCGGCGAAGGTGCGCACCCGGGGCAAACCGGGCTCCGACTTCGTGCACGCCGCACCTTGGAGCACACTTCGGAGCGCTCCTTGGTGCGCACCAGGGCGCGCAACCCAGCCGAGGTGCCCACCCCGGCGAAGGTGCACGCGAGGTGCGTACCCGGGGCAAACCGGGCTCCGACTTCGTGCACGCCGCACCTTGGAGCACACTTCGGAGCGCTCCTTGGTGCGCACCATGGTGCCCACCAGGCCGCGCAACCCAGCCAAGGTGTGCGCACCAAGGTGCACGCGAGGTGCGCACCCGGGGCAAACCGGGGTCCGACTTCGTGCACGCCGCACCTTGGAGCACACATCGGGGCGCTCCCGGGTTCGCACCGGCGTTGCGCACCGTGGTGGGCACCTCGGAGCACACCAAGGTGGGCAGCGAGGTGCGCACCTTTGATGCGATGCCTTCACTAATTTCCATAAAAGGCAAAAAAAAAACGAGATTTTAAAATTTCCGTTTTGAAAGATAGTGAGAAAAAGGGAATGCTGGTGCCATCTTGAGCCCGCCCTGGTGCGCAGCCCAGCCAAGGTGTGCGCACCAAGGTGCCCACCCTGGCGAAGGTGCGCGCCCGGGCAATTAACCCAACTTCCAACTTCGCGCGCGCCAGGGTGGGAGCGCACCCAACAACCGGGCCTGGGAAGAGCCAATGCGAGAAACCCCACCAAACGCTCTGACAAAAAAAGAGGGGGCGCTCCAGTAACCCCGCTTCGGAGCGCACCCTGGGCAAACCCAGCCAAGGTGCCCACCCCGGCCAAGGTGCAGGCGAGGTGCGCACCCGGGGCAAACCGGGCTCCGACAACGTGCACGCCGCACCTTGGAGCACACTTCGTAGCGCTCCCGGGTGCGCACCTCAGAGCACACCAAGGTGGGCAGCGAGGTGCGCACCTTTGATGCGCTGCCTTCACTAATTTCCAGAAAAGGCAAAAAAAAAAGGAGATTTTAAAATTTCCGTTTTGAAAGATAGTGAAAAAAACGGAACGCGCGTGCCATCTTGAGCCCGCCCTGGTGCGCAGCCCAGGTAAGGTGCCCACCCTGGCAAAGGTGCGCACCCGGGCAATTAACCCTACTTCCGACTTCGTGCGCGCCAGGGTGGCAACCGGGCCTCGGAAGAGCCAATGCGAGAAACCCCACCAAACGCTCCGACAAAAAAAGAGGCGGCGCTCCAATAACCCCGCTTCGGAGCGCAGCCGGGGCAAACCCAGCCAAGGTGCCCACCCCGACGAAGGTGCACGCGAGGTGCGCACCCGGGGCAAACCGGGCTCCGACAACGTGCACGCAGCACCTTGGAGCACACTTCGAAGCACTCCCGGGT
The DNA here is from genome assembly GCF_030272615.1 of Cryptomeria japonica. Taxonomy (NCBI): domain Eukaryota; kingdom Viridiplantae; phylum Streptophyta; class Pinopsida; order Cupressales; family Cupressaceae; genus Cryptomeria; species Cryptomeria japonica. The sequence continues at coordinate 145,102 of NW_026729024.1, read as the reverse complement.
GCCCACCGGCGTTGCGCACCGTGGTGGGCAGCGAGGTGCGCACCTTTGATGCGCTGCCTTCACTAATTTCCAGAAAAAGGCAAAAAAAAATGAGATTTTAAA